>NC_050177.1:21507262-21692262 GCF_008315115.2 Sander lucioperca | reverse complement strand
AATAAATGAATACATACTGTACATAAACAATATGCCTGTTCAATTTTGAAAACAGGGTTTTTCCACACAACTCTGTTTTCTATTCTATCGAAATTCGTGAATACTTTACAAACTCACAATGTTAATGCAGTGGGAATTTTCCCAGTTGGGAACAAATTTTTTCTGATTATTCCGACACCACATGAATGCCCTATCCTATTGCATTGTTAACGAATGTTAACGTGTGATTCGGATCCGCTCCAACATGTAATGGGTTCTTTCTTGGCCCATGCTTCACCCTCCCACCAAGTTTCATGAAAATCGGGCCAGTAGTTTTTCTGTATTCCTGCTAACAAACAAACAAACAAACAAACAAGACAAACCAAGCCGAAAACATAACCTCCTTGGCAGAGGTACTAAAAAACTTTTGATGAACCAATTTGATGATGCTAAAATGTTGAGTCATATTAGGCTGCATAAAAACTACCAGCAAATGCTTCTACCTGTCACCCAACCTTTGTGACAGAGTCACAGATGTGGTTTCTTTTCTTTGTGACATTTAGGTGTTTTCAACTGATGGGTTCTGCAATGAGACATTTTATGAACCGTTTCCGTATGGTGTTGCACTCCATAATGCAATCAGTATCAGGAAGGATAAATGCACGCTTACAGCAGAATAGGCTTGGCGATATTATCATTATTTACCATGACTTTGTGCTTCTTCCTCCAGTCATCACGTGGACACATCACCAGGGTTGTATTAGAGCAGTTCCTCTCCTTTGCAAAGTATCTGGATGGGCTGACACATGGGGCACCACTGCTGAAGCAGCTGTGTGACCACATCCTGTTCAATGCTGCCATCTGGATCCACACCCCTGCCAAGGTGAGCTCCCGCAGGTCACTCAGCCCATGAAGGGACAGGTGTCTCGCATGTGATCAGGCGGAAGTGGATGATCATCAGGAGCTTTCAACCACAGACGGCTTCAGTAATCCTTTGCGTTGTCATTGCTTCTGTAAAGACGAATATTGAAACATTTGTCTAGGTTTCATAGGAAATAGGGCTGGAAATGTTGCATATTGTCCAGTATGTATCACACTGGCGTCAGTTTTTGTGATATTCCCCTTGGCACAAAGTGTTTTTATAGGTAGTATAGTAAGAAAACAAAGTAGTTGTGAAATATGATTGCAAATGGAATCATTTTCTTCCAATATTTTTCTCATATTAATGAGATGCAAAACTATCAACTGTCAAAGAATATTGTGCAGTTTCACCTGATGGCAGTTTGTATTTGGGGCCCAGCTGACATTGACCAAACCATTGCCAAGTGTCTGAGGAGTGGAGTGGAGCACATGCACCAGATATATACTCAAATTTATAAGACATTACAAGGTTGCACAGTTCAGCAGTTGCTTCCACTTTCCTGTCGTCAACCTAACCAAGTTTGTTAAATGTTCCAGAACCCCCCCTCCTTTTTAAATAATGACCCATGAAAAAAAGGGGGTTGAGGTATATCAAAGGAGCTGAGTTTGTGTGGCAAATACATTTGCCTCAGGAATGCTGCTGGTGGGCCAAGCCATGAATAATAAGAGGAGGAAATTAATGCAAAAGTGTTCGGAGACTTGCCTGCGACACTCCTCCAAAATAGAGCACAGTGAAACAGGGTGAAGAAATGAGACAAACAGCGAAGGTAATGAAGTGGCTTAGAGCACTTTGAGCTACATCGGCACAGAGTGCTACACTGGCTCTTTCCCTGAGGACATGTCACAAAGTCCACATTTCCTCTGTCCCTATCCCCAAGCTGCACCGAGTACAGAGAGCCAGCTGTGTGAATGACAGGACCACGCAATATGCATTAATTACATGGGCCTGCTGACCTTGTCCTTGTAGACAAATACGATTTTGTAAATGCATTTTACTTTTCTGTTCTCAGGGAAATTACATTACCAACAGCGTGGTGTTGACTTATCTCCAGTGTTTAATTCCAGTAGCCTCAAACCATATCACATCATGCTCACATCGTAACCACACTGCCGCCTTTTGCCATGACTCACACTTGACTCGTTAATATCCTATAATGAAAATGATATATGGGAAAAAGCCCTCTGCATTTATAGTTGGAATGGCTGTGGTGGGATTAAGGATTCTTGTCAGGTCTGTTGCTAATTACAGAGGACATGCTAATCATCACTGAACAGAGTGGAGCTGAGACAATTAGGAAATGGAGTAATATAGGGTCAGTAGCCATCCCTAGCATACACCTGCAAGGATAATCGGCTCAGCTGGTGCAATCGGGTCTAATAATGTATAAGGTTTAGGGGATTCATTACACTGAGCACGTAATAACATGAATACATGTGTGCATGTTTTCCCACTCCAGGTACAGCTATCTCTGTACACATACCTTTCTGCGGAGTTCATCGGGACGGCAACCATCTACAACACAATTCGTCGAGTGGGCACAGTGCTTCAGCTCATGCATACGCTAAAGTACTACCACTGGGCTGTCAACCCTGCAGACAGCAGCGGCATCTCACCAAAGGGTCTTGGTGAGCATATTTTGAAATCCTTTTAGCAAGTCAAGCTACTGAAAGTTTATTTGCCTTGTTTTGTAGCTGTCGAATATGATCCGATTTGTGAAGCTCAGTGTTTTGGAAGTGAAATCATTGGGAGTGAACCAATCACAATCATTGTGTGCAGCCACAAGCCTGCTATCAAAGTGTCTTCCCGAAATGGCAGCAGCTCCCCCACGTTTGAAATGACTCATCTCACCACGGAAGCGCTTGCCTGTCAGCTGTTAGGTCCATGGCCATCACTGGAGCTGACAGTGAGGCAGACACACCACATCAATACTGTCATCGCGCTATGGTGCTTGGTGTGGGTGCCAGGCCTGTGAAACCTGGGCCAGTAGTATGACAGGCATCCTCTCTCTACTAAACAACAGAACGTCACAAAGCCAGCTGTGCTGGGAGTAAAAGTGTCCTTGAACTGTCATTTCCTTTTTACTCTCGTCATTCTTTTCCAAAACTATCTGTGTCATAGTATAGGGGTTGTTTTTATAATGGCACTGAGAGCTAAAGAGTATGCTGCACCAAGGCCTAATGACATCTACTCCCTGAAGGTGAAAGCTTGTACTCTGACGATGTAATCCAAAAAGGGTTTTTCTTTGCTTCTATCAACATTTTTAACGCCACTAATAATTCCTATATCAAGTGAACATCACATTTATTAACACTGCAGGATTAAAACAATTCTCAGCGGCAGTGTCTGAGTTGGCTCAATGTAGCAGCATTTAAGCCCTATTTATATGCCACATCAAGGCACTTGGCCTACATTCTTGATCTGCTGGAGCTACAGTAGGAGTGATCCTAATTGATTTTCTACTAAAAGTGGTCAGTGACTTCTAGACTGAGGTTAGCTGGGATAATATGGGCACATACATCTGTAAGTTAGGTCAGCCCACGGGCCCCTTAATCTAATATTTTTCCTCATTTTAATTTGTTCCCTATCCCATCTACTTACACAGTGCCATGTTCCTTATCTTTTTTATGCTGTGCAAGGAAACTTTGCAAGACTTAATAAGTAATGAAAGTTCAACCTATCCCAAGCTCATGTTCTTAGACAGTTAAGTATATTTAGCTTGGGCATCAGAGGAACTTCTCTCATGGCTTTATTTCTATCACGTCCGCTACGTTGGACAATTTCGGTAGGTTTTCTGTTGCTGTTGATTAATAGATTTAGATGTCGGAATCACTTGTTTGGAATATCTGTTTCTGTGTAGCCTCAGGCACTGCAGTATAGGTCTGCTTGGTATAGGAACATCACAAGTAGTTTTCTGATCTGTTAGCGTTAGATGTCAACAGGGGTTGTAAAAACACCAAAATGATGAAGACAGGCTGGTGCTCACTGTAGTACTGCATTTTGTTGATGCAATACAGGAGAGTCACACATATCATAATAAGTGGACAGTTGATTTAACTACTGTTAGTGTGCTATGTGGGCCTACCACCTGCAAGGATAGGCGTAGATGTCTGGGTTGGGTGCCAGGCGGAGGCAGGTTGTTTGGGTTACCGAGGCAGTGGTCCACTGCCAGAAAAACCGCTGGCTGCCACCTCTGGGTTGTGAGAGGAGATCTCCGAGTTCTGTTCTGTTTGTGAGTGGGCACCATGACATTCACAGGTTCATTGGTTAGCAGTAAATGCAGGCTTTGAACTCCCATGTTGAAGAATGAGCAGAGGTTGAGGAAAAGCTCTTGATTTACCTTACCTGTCTTATCTCCCATGCTCACCTATGGTCATCAATTTGGAATAGTGACTGAAAGAAATGAGGTCCCTTCAAAAGGTGTCTGTGATTAAGTAGTCTTGCTCAACGGATGTACATTGCTGGGATAAAGCCTGACATCCAGATGTCCCTCCTCTTTGGCTATCTTCGCTATCTATTTTGCAAGGGCGCCATTGCTGCATCCGGACAGTTATGATTGGTTTAAAGTAAAACAAACAAGCCAGTGCGTCTTTTCCCTTATCCCAGAAGAGATAAGCGGTGTAGCCAGACCATACTGCAGCGCTGACACAGCACTGTGAGATCTGGTCTGGCAATGCGAGACTAGTGTTAAAGGAAATGACGCAGACGTATAAAGGGGAACTTAGGATGAAGAACTCTGACATTCTGAAGGAGCTTCAAGTAGAAAGTCCATAACAGTGTGTGTCTGTCAGGACCCAATGATGGCTCATTACAACTTTAAGATGGGTACAAAAATGACTCTAGAGAAGCAAAAACACTCTGTGGTTGTGGGATAGCAATCTATAAATTGCGTTTTTAATGGCAAAGAATTACACAATTTAAAAAGCGTTGGTAAAAATCACTGCTCAACAAAATGGTGAATGCAAAGAGCAAGGTTTTTGCAAGGGTGTGATGAAGAGCTTTGATGGAATACATACTGGCATCTTTTCATAGTTTTTTGACTGCAAAGTGGTACACATATTGGACTCCATCCATTACCTGTACCCGTTCTTATACGTCCTTCAAGGAGCTTTCTGGTTAAGCCTTCCGCAAACATAGCCCTCTTAAACACAACTGTAAATATTAGGGCTGGGACGATAAGCTTTTGTCCCGATTTGATTCTTTTTTTAACGATACATGGGTACCGATTGGATTTCTATTGCGATTCGATAATATTCAGTATTGCGATTTTCTTTTCTTTCTTTAACAAAAACAAAAGTTGAATAATACACATACATGAATCGCACAGCTAGTAAATATGGTGTTAATTGTTGTTGAAGTCTTGGGAGATTGTAATGGCCTGAGAAAATGGCTTGAATTCTATGGAAGACTTATCTTGAAATGGATCGCTTCCCTGCTGTGGATCATTTTCCATGTGGGTCTGGCCCCACTGATTTGTGCTTGATTTGGCAGGTCAGTTTTTCCTCTCTGTCCTTCTAAACTGAGAAATGACCAAACAAAGATGCGGCCAGAGAGGGAGAGAGCCAAGCAGATAATGAAGTGCTCAATTATAGGGACACAGAGAACACATTTAAAACGGAGCTCTTCCAGCTACTCATTTTGCTTCTGGAAGTGCCTCCTCTTTTTCTCCTCAGGTCTTAATAGAGAGTGCTATCAAATTAAAGCCATGTATCATCCAGTTATACACAGAATCACTGCAGGCACTCACAGACCATTGCTCAACTTCTCCCAGTCTGGAATGTACCCACAAGCCAACACATAATCTGTCTCAATCTCTATCCCTCTCCCTTTGTCTCTGTCTCTGCCCTGCCTCTGTTTTACTAAATAATGAGTAATGAGATGGGCATCAGAACTGTTTGGCCAGTCACTACGTTCAATTCAAGCTGGTTCTGTCTTGTTCCCATTATAAGAGAAATCCCCAGTGGCAGACATCAGAGGAATGATCTGATCAAGGCTTGTGGATGATTTTTGTGTGTGCCTTTATTTATTTATTTATTTTATTTAACCTTTATTTTACCAGGGAAAAGAATCACGTTGAGATTACAATCTCTTTTACAAGTGAGCCCTGGCCAAGAAGGCAGCACATAGAGGATACACTTTAACAGACAACAAGTAACAGACAGACAGGGATGGACAGGAATAATAAATAATAAATAAAAACAGAAAATCACATTTTAAAAACGAGCGCAGACATGTTGATATTTTTGATTGAGGTAGGACCTGAATTCAGTATGTGAAATAAAAACCTGCAGTTTAGCTGGTTTTGCAACTCATTCCATGAAGTTGGAGCACTGTAACTAAAAGCAGTTTTGCCAAACTCTGTTTTAGTCTGTGGAACATCATACAGTATGTATCTACTTGATCTTAGATTGTATTCAGATCTACTAGGTGCTAAAAGTGTAGTTAAATGTGATGGAGTGTATCCAGTTATTGATTTGTACACAAAGGTCAACCAATGTTTGAGCCTTGTTGTGTTGAGTGAGGGCCAACCAACCATTTCATATAATACACAGTGATGGGTAGAGTACTTTGCATGCATTGCATTCATCTCCTGTAGGACAAATGACTGATTACAGGTGAGTCAGGTAAGGGTTTGGCACATGCATGCTCTCCTTTCACTGACTTGCTTCAGATTTGCACATTTAGAAACGTTAAGAGAGAGATGGGGGCTTTACCCATTACATTTTTATGTTTTCCCCTTGTGTTTTCCCTGTGTGTGTCTTATGACATGTTTAGTCATTGCAGTTTAATGTCAGCATGCTCCAGATGCTCTAAACAGAGCGGTTTAAGCAGGCAAAACATACGTTAGTTGCAACTTGAGAGTAATTTTGGAAACCAATTATTGCTACTGTGATTAAAAATACTTGTTGCATGAGAGTATTTTATCCGCCTTTTGTTTATTTAAAGCACTGAGGGAGTGAAAACATAATGATTCTAGTTTTATATTTAAAGGTTTGCACAAGTATCCAGGACGCATGCTATGCTACTTTATTATTGTCAGCCAAAATAAGATTCCTGCGTTAATCACATGGGCATACGTTGTTTTTCATTAATCTCTTTCTCCATGTGCCCTTGGGATGCAGGAAGTAAAGCAATACGTAAATGAGAAGACTAGAGCTGTGCAGAGCCACTGAGCATAATTGGTTGTGAATAACTTGGATGCTGTGGCTGCGGTAATAATGTTCTTATCATGCCTTCCATGTCAGGCGCTGTCCCTGCACTGGGGTTTCCTCTCTCACTCTATTAATCAGTGTCGGGATGCAGCGGCACTTGCCATCCTCCTGCAACCTCAGGGAACCTCATCATCGATTCGATTGACTGGCTGTTGGAGCAACACGATGGTCAGGTGTCTGCTGCCGTTGTGTCTGTCATCATGGCACTGTCCCCATTTCAAATGAACATGTGTCCTGCCAAGGTGGAGGTGGGAGTTTATCAGGGCTGAGAGGAGAGGAAAGATGCTGGGCAAAGTGACCAATGTTCCCTGAAAGGCTTTTGCTCTTGTATTTGGCCTAGATACTGTCATTTAATACCTCTGCCAATGTCAAAGATTTTGTCAGCGTGTTTATACTTGGCTGACTGCACACGGTGAATGAAATGAATGAATGTATGCCAGGTTTTACGTCCAAAATGGAGCCTTTGTGCTACAGTGAGAGTGAGTGCTGCGAATCTCGAGGGGATTCATGTTTGTATTGTTGTAAGTGGTAATGTATGCCATATCCTGTATTTTCTTGTGTGTGTGTGTGTGTGTGTGTGTGTGTGTGTGTGTGTGACTAAATAGCTCTGTGTTGTATTGATCTGCCTGTTGCTGCAGCCCATTAGTGTGCTTACTCAGTGTACGTGCCAACACTTTTTAGTTGAAAACAAAAGAGCTGAGCATATTGAATAGGATCTGACCATGTCAAAAGTCATTACTGTGAAAACCAATACAGCAGCAGCTCTGACAGTTAATCAATGCTTTCTGTGATATTCTGTCATTCCTGTATATTTGCACGACATCCGTACACCTGCTGACAGCGTTCGGCCCATCAGATGTTGAATGAGGTTCGTGACAGAGATTGATTGCACTGTGAGGCTAACGTCAGAGTGCCAATGTGACCTTAAGTTGGCAGAGGCATTCTGGGTAATTTTAATGAGATGTTGGGCAGGTGCAACCTTGGGCTGGCTGCCTGGGCACTATGTTGTGTGACCAAGGCTACCTGGGATACACACAGACTTTGGATGCAGCATGAATGATGAATACATTTGGGTTGAATACTCAGAATGACTTCTCCTAAAGTTAAAGCATGCTATTTATATGAAATATATTTTTTAATTGTAAATGTAATTAGATGGGCAAATTATTTTCTGTTTACAAAGTGGGTGATTTGCTCTTTTTGCCCCCCTCCCTGTCTACAGTAGGTTGTTGGTAAAATGTTTGATGCACACATTCAAGGTGAAACCAGTAAATCAGTACAAAGCTGGTGATGCAGCGCAGAAGATGTATCTGAAGGTGACACTGTTTTGTCTTCTTTTTTTGTCAAAAGCTCAAAGGAGGAGGACTATTATCAATCAAAAAAAAAACATTGAAAAGGGACTTAAGATCATCTAAATAAACCAAAAATAAAATATCAAGTAGAGACATATAGACGAGACTGGAAAACAGGAAGATATCTTATTTGTTACCAATACTTACTTCTCAGTTTTCTCTCTTTCTCTCTCCAACTATAGATGGTCCAAGGCCGACCCAGAAAGAAATAATTTCTCTGCGGGCATTCATGCTTCTCTTTCTCAAGCAACTCATCCTGAAGGTATGTCCCACCTGTCTTCATGCCTCGCAGCCCCTTACGCGGCTGGATTTTGAGCTGCACAGAGAATATATGGAGATTGTCAACTCTCCCTGTGTTACTCTTAAAAACGTTCAGCCGCTCTGCTCCTTCATAAATTCAGTGCTATTTATATATTTCTTTATTTCTTTTAAAAGAAAAATATGTGGAAAATCAGGAGAAACCTAGTTGTGCTGAACAAATGTTATGCATTCATTATTCAGTTTGGTAATTATTTAATCATTTTAGTAATTTCTCAAGTAAAGAAACCAAACGCGTGTTGGTTCCAGCTTTTCAAATTAGACAAATTGTGTCTTTCTTTGCTTTAATTAATTGTAATTGGCTAACTCTGGGTTTGCTGTTATCAGACAGAGTTAACTCTTTTAAGCCATCACTTTTGGCTCTGAAAATGTATAAAAGGTATTCTGTGTTTTTCGGCATTTTACTGACTAAATTAATTGAATTATCAAAGAAATAAATGATAAACTAATCAATGATGAACATATTAGAGGGCTGGACTACATATTACACACCTGATTATGTTTTATACTGCACAGTGCACCAGTCTGTGTTTTGCTGCCCACATCCCAGCATGCCATATCTCTGCAGATAATGATCGTGCCTTGTTCTGTAACAGGGTTTTTTAGGCCATGGCAGAAATAAGAGGGATTTTTACACCGGACCGAAAATGGCTTGGTGTCTACAGCTGTCACCAGGCCAAAGGAGTTATCTGGCTGGTCAATCTGTTTTATTGCAGCAACATAAATTCTCATCACATGTGCATCAGTCTAAGCACAACAATAATAAATGACACACTGGAGGCCGAAACAATTAGGCTTCTTCTTCCAGTCTTTTCTATTACGTTCTTTTAATTAAACCACATTATACTGAGTATGATGCTTTTTGCCTGAATATTGGCTCCTAGCTTTGTAATGCAATGACCTTTCTCCAGTGATTTGCCTTGTACGTCATTTAATCTTTTATCTGTTTTTTCTATTTGTGCTTTTTTTCAGGACCGGGGTGTGAAGGAAGATGAGCTGCAGAGCATCCTAAACTATTTGTTAACAATGCATGAGGTACATGGTAGTCTATCCGTGCTCCGAGTCAATTCATTCCCAAATGCTGCACTAAGCTACAACGGTCAATTTTCATCTTCAGCGTTGTTATTCTCGAGGAAGTTTATTTTTTTTCCGAGCATTTAAACTGACCAGCCAGGTGAATGAATCATTTCGATTAGCAATGTAGTTTCCATTGAGCACTGGCCAGCCACTGCCCCTGTACTGTTGTAAGGTGTACCAATACCAGGTGATACAATTGCAAAGAACGTACATTATGTCGCTGCTGCAGTTGCAGTTACAGAGTCTGAGCAAAAACTTTTTTCTTTTCCTTTGCCCTCTCCCTTTTCTATTTTTCTTTGTTTTTAATCTCCGATTGTCTTTCTCTCCTGGTGTGTCTGCAGGATGAGAATCTGCATGATGTGTTGCAGCTGGTGGCAGCCCTCATGTCTGAGCATCCAGCCTCTATGATCCCTGCT
The DNA here is from genome assembly GCF_008315115.2 of Sander lucioperca. Lineage (NCBI taxonomy): Eukaryota > Metazoa > Chordata > Actinopteri > Perciformes > Percidae > Sander > Sander lucioperca. The sequence continues at coordinate 21,681,989 of NC_050177.1, read as the reverse complement.
TTTGACCAGAGAAATGGAATACGGTAAGCCCCCTAAGGGGAAGACCCAATCCCTTCGCCATTCAGGCACAAAATGAAAATGGTGATTTCACAAAATAAACCTAAGCACCTAACACTGGTGCTGTTGCCGTGTGCCTATGCGATGCATTAATAATTCATGAGGTTCGGTGAGAGAGGAAAAAAAGACCTATGCATGGAAAAGTAATAATATTAACATATTGATTTCACAATATGACACAGATGATCAAGCTAAACCCATGTGATCCTATAAAGTATAAATGCACTCGGTGTAGCACTACGTGTGAGTTCTGGGGAATTCATTCTGGAAAGGCTGCTGCTTTCATTAGGACATTCATTTAATGCTAATGTAAATTCACTCTGAAGGAAAGTGGTTGTCAGCTAACCAGTGGAGGACCCTTTTCATCAACAGGGCTATATTTTATTCTGTCAAGACAGTGTTCTGTTGCCAGCTTTCGCTGCTTGTGTCTATTCCAGGGTAATCTACAAGCTCATGGCCTCAAAGAGCGAAGGCATTCGAGTACAATCCCTCAAAGTCCTTGGGTACTTCCTCAAGCATTTGGGCCACAAGTAAGTAATCCATTCCAATAACGGTGTAGTAGATTGTAATTACCCACTCTTTAAGTGTTTTTATAAAAAAATTGTCCCATAAAAATAGTTGTCTGTTACAGGCCTAATGCTGTTATTTACACTGTGTTGTTACGCCATTTTAAGCCTATCCATGTCCCTGCAATGTCCAAGTTAACAACATTACCATAGGCTAATAGGTTTGAAACTTAAAAATCATAAGTCAGGCTTTTCATCCAGAGATGTGATTCATTTGTTCCCGCCACTCTTTAAAAAAATAAAAATAAAAAAAAAATGGACAATTAGAGGAGCCAAAAAACATTTGACTGGATGCCAGTTTTGCAAATGAGGGTGCACTTTTTTGTAGAACACCTGAATTCCTGACGTCATGCCCTGAAACTATTACTTCACATAAGAGAATGGTAGAAGACGTCCAAGGTAACAGAGTGAAATAAATAATGAACTACCTATGAAGATATCTTCTGTACTGTACGCTGCATATTAGAGAGGAGAGAGAATGCCAACGGATGGAGAGCCTGTGATTGAAAATGCGGGATGCAGGGATGGATGGTGAAGATATGGTGGCTTTGCTGTGCTCACAATGGTGGAGCACCAGGTGTTCCTGCTGAATAGAGAGTACTGTAAGGGTAATGTAATTGTTGTAATTGTTTGTATCTTCAGTGCTCTGCTGATGTTATTACTTTTGGTAATTCAATTTGTCATTTTACTTAGTTCAGTGATTAGTTTTCTCTGGGTTGATGAGTCAAATGGTCAGTACTTGTACTAGTACCACTTAATACTTTTTTGGGGCCATGCATTATTTATATCAGGATATATGACTTCTGTCTTAAAATTGCATATACTCAACCACCTTATCATACACTTAAAGATCAGACATAATAAATATGACTTGTCAAGTGTATAGTTTTTAGAACCAACTGTGCTTCATGGTGTATGAGTATGTTACCCATCTCCAGCAGTGTATTTTATCTCTTCTCATTGAATAGCATACTGTACATCTCATTTTCATATTTTAAACAGTGTGAATTTACACTCATGGAAGCATTCACAAGGCCCACCCTCCCACTGTACCTCTTGGGTTGAGCAGACTTGTAAGTTCAACCTCAGCTTGCTATGCATCGCCAGTTTGCCCTTTTCTCCCAAAATTCCATATTCATACATTTAAAAGAAATGCTACTCTTCTCCTAAATGTCCAATTTGGCAGCCTCTGCAATTTTACAAAAAAGCTGTTGAATTATTTGGAAAGTCACAACTTGTCTTGGCCGTGGCGGCAGCTTTGGCTCAGCATTACGACAGCAGTCCTTATGCTGTTTGCAGAAGTAGTTTGTCACTTGAACCCATTCACCTGTAGTATTCCTCCGTTGTATCTCAGAGACATTCCTAGTGACAGGCTAACTTCGTTATCTTACACACCTCCACCGAAATTCCCCCAATTTATGATAGCAGGCAGTTCCTGACATTCGTCTCCAGAGCCCGGCTCCCTGTGGGTGAGAACAGGGAGGCAAACTGACAGCACTCACTGATCCTTTCAGTGGCTTAGGGAGCTCTAAACAAACCACTTTACCTGTATGTATGTGTGTGTGTGTGTGTGTGTTTATCCACAGGAGGAAGGTGGAGATCATGCACACACACAGCCTCTTCACTCTCCTGGGAGAGAGGCTAATGCTGCACACCAACACTGTGACCGTGACGACCTACAACACTCTGTACGAGGTAACAAAACATTTTCCTCTCATATGTCCCAACATTACCGCACCATTGGCCTCTGTGTACAGAACGTGCGACTGATGTCTTCTCACCGCTTCCCGCATCAGATTCTGACAGAGCAGGTGTGCACACAGGTAGTTCACAAACCTCATCCTGAGCCCGACTCCACTGTCAAGATTCAGAACCCAAGTAAGCATGTTGTGTGTCACATTTTGAGTTTTCTTTTTTTTCCTTTCTAAAGTACTCGGTCCTCTGGTACCATTTGACAGTATGTTTACGTATCTGTGTTTGCTAAATGTGATTTCAGTGATTCTCAAGGTGGTAGCCACCTTATTGAAGAACTCCGCCCCCAGCACAGAGCTGATGGAAGTTCGTCGACTCTTCCTTTCAGACATGATCAAACTGTTCAGCAACAGCCGGGAGAACAGACGGTGAGCAGAACTCACCTACCAACTTCATCTATTATCTTGCTGATTAACATATCAAGGAAAAGAGAGAATAGGCACACCGTTCCCCCTCCTTTTACCGTGTTTAATAGGCTTGTGTAGCTACACTCATATTGGTGCCAAATCATCCAAAACATTGTGAGTGACAGGTTTTGACCGTCTGACACACACACACACACACACACACACACACACACATTGCAGTTAAACTATAAGTATCAGGAAACCACTGACCCTTATCAACATATTATAATATATAATAATATATAACATAATTAGCCTAAAATGATTAGGCAGAAAGTGCTCCTTTAAGTTTAGCTGTTGAGTTAAAAACAACACTTAATTGGTTTTCACTTGCTGCCCCTTTTTTAATCTTCTGAGAAGCTATTGCCAAATAAACAAACAAATGAATATATGAATGGCCAAATGGTCCACACAATCTGTTGTAATGTGAATAACAAAATGCCAAATGGCACCAGTATGTTCTTTTGACACAAACGAAAGATGAATTCATCCTTTTACCACCAACTTCAGTTGTAAATGTTAAAATTGCTAATCGTAAGAGGATCAGATTTTACTGTTGCTATCTGGCTTACCTCACCGTGTGATGATGTGCGTATTGCAGGTGTCTGCTTCAGTGCTCCGTGTGGCAGGACTGGATGTTTTCTGTCGGCTACATCAACCCTAAAAACTCTGATGAGCAGAAAATCACTGAGATGGTGTACAACATCTTTCGTATTCTGCTCTACCATGCCATCAAGCATGAGTGGGGAGGATGGCGCGTGTGGGTGGACACACTCTCTATAGCCCACTCTAAGGTGAGCACTGCACTCTACAACAAAGAGGAAATACTGACCTCTGCTGTTGAGGGAGACAATGTTATCTTTTTTATCTTATCTTCGCTGTTAAGCTCCTTCGAAAACGATCGTTTCTGCATCATAAATATGTGGCTAACATTGTCTATAATGTTACCCTTATAGGTGACATACGAGGCACATAAAGAGTACTTGGCTAAGATGTATGAAGAGTACCAGCGTCAGGAGGAGGAGAATATTAAGAAAGGGAAGAAGGGTTTGGTCAGCACCATCTCTGGTCTATCTGCTCAGGCGTCTGGCATCAATGGCGCAATTGAGATCCGAGAAATGGACGACAACTCCCAGACACCTGAGAGCGAGAAGGACTATGAGAGCGCAGACTCTCACAACTTGCTGGCTGAAGGCAAGGGGCCCGAAATGGGTCTCAGAGGGACAGAGGTTACTGTAGATGGGGTCAGGGTCGAAGTTCACCACCTTCTGGTGGACATCAAGGCTGAAAAGGTGGAGGCTACAGAGGTTAAGCTAGATGATATGGAGACGCTGGGAGTATCTGAGAACGGAGCACTGGTGGAGGTGGACTCTCTGCTGGATAATGTTTATTGTGCTGCTGTGGAAAAGCTCAACAGCAATGTCAACAGTGTGTTGTTGCCAAAGGGCAGCATGGCTGACCACAATGCATCCCCTCTCATTACTCTAGACGATGACAAGGACAGCATCCCCAACAGCAACAACTTCCTGTTTGGCAAGGTGGCAGGCAGCATGGGAGACGAGCTGCTTCCTGATCTCAGTACAGCTGCGCCGCTGGTGTTGCCCAGCCCAGAGCCTTCAGTCCACACCAGCGCTGGGGATGAACTGGGCCTTCTCGCTCACATGACGGGCAGCTCTGAGCTGGGCTCCTTACCCAGCATCCTGGAGAAGGACGAGTTTGAACTACAGGCCGCCTTCGAGGGCATCAGCTCTGTGGCTGGCGCCGAGGCCGAGGCCTCCTCCAAAAGCCCTGAGGTCCGCGTGGTCTCCGCCGCCGCGCCGTCTGAAGGGGACCCCTCAGCTGTTAAGACCAGCAGTGCAGCAGATGCAACAAGCAAGATCTCTGACACAGATGACGGCAAAGACAAGGAGATGAAGAAGATTCAGACGACAGCCACCACACAGGTTGGTCCAAAGCTAAGTCAGCATGTAGTTTATTCACAGAATTTGAGATATCCAGTAATATCCTACACACACAAAAAGACCGTCTTCCCATTTTTTTTTGACTTTCACATGAAAGAAATAGTAGAGGTTCACTGACTTCCCCAGATTGAAAAAAACAAACTGTAAAGCTTTGCCAGAGGGAACTATAACAGCAGACGATCATGAATACTGAAACGGAGCAGCGCCAGGGTCAAAGACCGGAAAGCGAGGAAGGAGACCACTTGCCATTGTCAGGATGTGTTGGCCTTTTTGTGAACAGTTCTATATTAACAGACCCATAGGGAGCATTCCCTTCCCCAACTCTGGTTGTAATGGGGACAGGATGGCCTGGTGTACATCAGGAACCATCCCTCTGAGAAAAGGAAAGTGGGCTGCTGGAATAGTTGGCTGAGCCAACAGGAGGGCAGAAATAGACAAAGCATTATTCGGCAAACCGCCTGGGATGTGTCCCTCGTTCCCCTCCTCTCGTATGAGCTGTGCTCTTTCTCAGAGGTCAGGCTTCTTTTGCCTGGACTGGGTCACTGATGGAGGGCCAGTGGGAGCCAGGGGTTTATTTTAAAACCTTTCTCTGCTGTTGTGTAATTGCTCATGTTCAATTCATCGCTGCTGCTTTTTAAACAGGCTTTTTTTTTTTTTTTTTTTTTTTTTTTTTGCAGCACCTTGCTGACTCATTCAACTTAACTGGTATATTTAGAGGTTGCATTAAGCTTTTTGTATTTTTTCTTTACCCGCAGGCAGGAAGAGGTTATCTGAGGACTCACTTAAAGCAACACCAAAGATTCTTTTGTACCTTAAAATAATGGTTCCAAAATTGTTTCAGTGGTTCATCAACTCGTAAAAGGGTGAACGGCACTTCTGCATTCGCTTTGCGGCCCTCTATCGGCTAAAACTGCACTATGCAAGTTTACCAGATCAGGTAGTGTATCTGTAGTTCAATGAGACATATGACGTTTATCGGTGTTTTTTGCCTCCAACGGCTCCATCCAGGCAGCGCTGCCTGGAAGGCACTAGGATTAGGCACTGGTTATGGTTAGGGTTAAGGTTAGGGTTAGGTGCCTTGAAGTCAACGGTCGCAGCGCAGCCTTGAAGTCAATTAGGCAATGGTTAGGGTTAGGGTTAGGTGCCTTGGAGGCAGCGGTCACAGCACTGCTTGGAAGGAGCCGTTGGGGGCAAAAAACACCATCGAGCACATATGACAGCGGTAATGGACAATTCCACTTCCAACCTGTAGGGGGACCGATGAGGAAAAGTGCTTTGGTGTTGCATTAAATCTGGCACTTCGTCATTCATAGTGAATAGCATGACAGTAGCATTATATCTCATTAGGGGCGCACTATCCATCTTAACAGAAGGATAAGATTAGCAACTAGTCTGTAAACAGTATCTCATGATGGACGGTGATTGTATGCGTGATGCCAAATTAATTAGTTTACTGTTTGTTACTGATTAACTGGTCTCCCATCAGAGTCTGCATGGCCGCCTAGCCTCTCAGATGGAGAAGGACATTCGTGTGGACTTGGGCCTCCGGGGGGCTCCCATGACAGAAGAACAGCGACAGCAGTTCAGCCCTGGCCCACGCACCACTATGTTCCGCATCCCAGAGTTCAAATGGTCAGCCATGCACCAGAGACTGCTCACTGACCTGCTGTGTGCACTGGAGAGTGACGTCCACGTCTGGAGGAGGTGTGTGAAGGGGTTTATGTGCGCTTGAGAGAGAGGGAGCATGCTGCTTAGAGTCATACTCAGATGACCCTTCCACATCAGAACTAACAGGGTACCCGTGGGGTATAAAAATATTTAAAAAGATATTAAATTAAATATTCCAAAAATAAGGCCCTAAAAGTATTACATTTCATTTAACAAAGGTGTTATATTTTTTCTTGTCCTTTCGTAGGATTAAATAAATACAGTAACGTCATAAATAAATGTCTTGTGTATGTCACCTTACAATTTACTCAGTATTTATTTTGTATTTTCAGTTTCTTAGCATAAGAGATATTAATGTAACAAATATTAGAGTACAACCACACCTCACAAAGCTATTGTGTATTAAATATGAATGTTAGTATTCAGGTAATTCAGGTAATATTACTTGGTAAATAATTCTTTTCTCTGGCTTGAAATTCATACTGATTTTCCATTATATCGCCATAAAGTTAGGGTTAGGGCTTTATATTTCATCCTAGGTAGTATTAAAAAGGTCTTGAAAAGTCTTTAATTTAACTTGGAGAATCCTGGGGGTACCCTGATGTACTTTTATTTCCTGCTTTCAGACATGATATACCGAATGCAATCTGCCTTTTTTCTCTATACAACCATAGACTGTATGTACAAAACCTATACATGTTTTTAGTTTATTACACATGAGGATTGCCATATGATTTATATAATGTGATAAATGCTTGTACTCACAATAATCCATTTTTTTCCTCTTCTTTCCCTCGCAGCCACTCCACCAAATCTGTCATGGACTTTGTTAATAGTAACGAGAACATCATATTCGTCCACAACGCCATCCACCTCATCTCACAAATGGTAGACAACATCATTATCGCTTGTGGAGGGATCTTGCCCCTTCTCTCAGCTGCCACCTCTCCTACTGTAAGTGCACCTCCCTGTCTTCCCTGTGGGTGGATAATGCCATCTAGTGGTAGTTTCATCATAACCGTTTGGTCTGTGTTTGTCTGTAGTTCACCACAGGACGTACCTGTGGGAGATAAGACGTGTTTATTGATTAGGGCCTCCTTTATTTGCTCAGCTTCCACTTGCTACAATTAATGCTGAGGACATTCCTTGCAACAGTTTGTAATTAACTTCCCTGTGTGTCATTTGTGTTTACTTTTATCGATCTACTGTAATTATCAGATTTAATTTGCAGTTTTGAGCTGAAATGGATTTTAATGATCATATTTTGTTTATTTCGTGTGTGCATGTCTCGAGTGCCACGGTTATTATTTTAATTTCTCTCTCTTAATTACTGTATTCACAACCCTTTTTGTGCTTAATGCTCATTAAATAGATCTAAAATTGTACTATCCCTCTGGACTGGTGCAGATGGCACCCTTCTCAAATATTTCTTTAGAAAACCTCTCCATGTCTCAACACGGAGGAAAGGAGAGCAAACAAAAAAGTGTCTGCTTGGGCTCGACCCAAAAAGCATATGGAAAAAAATATCCCGCCTGTTCAGCAGCCCACTCACTCTGACATCTCTCCATTAGTGCATGTGAAAGGACCTGAGCATGTGTGTGTGTGTGTGTGTGTGTGTGTATTTCAGGCCTGTGTGTAAATTGTAATTTCCCCATTGGGGATCAATAAAGAGTATAAATTATTAAAAAAATTATTATTTGATAATCAGCCGAACTCAGATCAAATCATAGAAAATTTTATTTCTATGGATCAAACCCTCCACTCATTTTTTACAATTTTGAATATGATCTCTGCTTCCTCAGAGACCCTACTCACCCTCGCATAATAATAATGGTCCATGCTGCTGCCTTCTTCCTGACCTATATCTGTGATTTGACCCTCTTTCCATATTCTTTTGCTTGTTTCTGTTGAAAAGAATAATGCTTTACTCTAGAGCTGGGCGATATGGAGAACATCACAATATTTTTTACCATTATATCGATATTGTGACGATATGTTAGGGTTGACAATTGGTGCTTTCACAAAAAATGTACACAATGAGATTTGTAAGAAATAATGTTTTTATTTATTTTTTATTTCACCTTTATTTTTTCAGGCCTGTCATTAAGAACAGGTTCTCTTTCCCTAAGGGAAGGAGGGCTAGAAAATAAAATACATTAGAAATACATACAGTTTAAATGACATTAAATTCAATTTGAAATACAACGCAGACAGCAGTAAACACGTATACCGAGAGGAACACAGAGGTACATGGGGGAGTAAGAGAGGGACATCATCAGTAATGTGTAAAAAACAGAACAGCTAGAACAGTCTAGTAAGTTCAGAAATGACATCACTTTACTGTAATATAGCCTTTAAAACCAGGAAAAGACTAATCTTGTCTTATCAGAATATTACACTATCCTAAATTTTAAGGCGATGTCTAGCCTCATATATCAATATCGATATAATATCGCTATATTGCCCAGCCCTACTTTAAACACAGCTAGTGGGGAGAATGTGGCCGAGATGATATTGTACATATGCACTTTGGTTTTAATGTGACTGATGTCTTTTTTGTTGCTTGTACAAGACGGAGTCTGAGAACGTCGAGGCAACACAGGGCATGTCCTCGGAGACGGCCATCACTTTCCTGTCCCGTCTCATGGTGATGGTAGACGTGTTGGTGTTCTCCAGCTCCCTCAACTTCAGTGAGATTGAGGCTGAGAAGAACATGTCCTCCGGGGGCCTGATGCGTCAGTGCCTCAGACTTGGTAAGGTCATGAGCAGGGAGACACTAAAACAATTACATCTGTCTTTGTGCATCTCCATTGTATCTTTTGCACACTGGAAAATTGATGAGCTAGAAAATGCTATGACGGTATTCTCTTCACACGCTAATAATTCCTCTAATCCCCAAAAATCCTCTGTTTGACCAGCAAAGCTAATTAATTTAAGAGTCCTTTGCTAATTGTATACTATACTGGAGAATGTGCAGGGATTTGTTGCAGTTTGGAGCAGTTAAAACCGACATGATCATCGTTAAGGAATTCATAATGAGCAGAGAGAATCATTTGCAGTCCAATCGGGTAGTCTTTGCAAATGGTAGCCTTTTGTGTTAGTCGTTGGTGTGTCTCATAAAAGTCACAAGGTCCTCTCTGCTCTTGTGTGTGTTTGAGTGTGTCTGTGTACATAATAGAGATTTGATGAATTGCATTTGAATGCAAAGTAGACAACTGCTAAATAAATGTAGAGTACAGTTGTTTTAGAATAAAATTAAATAATATTATTAAATAATATTTAGAATTATTGGATACATGAAACAGTCATAGAAAAAGTGTGTGTTTGTGTCTCTTTTTAGCTGGGCATGTGAGAGTGTTTCTGTGTCTATATCTGTTTGCGCCTGTGGGTCTGTGTGTGCGCGAGCCTGTGTTTGCTGGATTGTTGACTCCAAGTTGTGCTCTGGGGGATGGGAAATCGCCTTCAGACTTCACAGTGTCCTTGGTGCAAACATACAATTTCTCGTCACTGGCTTCAGTGTGAAATCAGTCTGGCTGATGATTTTAACTCCGGTCTCTGTCCTGGCAGCCTGGAACAAATAGTCATCAGAGATAACTGATTCATTTTAAAGAGGTCATGCATGTTATCAACATTTAATTTACTTTTAACCCTGAAATGAGAGCCTATTTGTATGCTGTGTATGCGTGTGCGCGCGCGCGTGTGTGTGTGTGTGTGTGTGTGTCTCTGTGTGTGTGTGTGTGTGTGTGTGTGTGTGTGCAGTGTGTTGTGTGGCTGTTAGGAATTGTCTCGAGTGCAGGCAGAGACACAGAGACAGAGGACTTAAGTATTCCATTACCAACAACAACAAGACTCATGAAAACCTGCAAAATGCTGTGACGTCCAACAAGGTAGGATGTGTGGTTTCTGTGCCCCTAGGACATTTCATTTATACATTGCATTTTACTTTAAGAACACTTTGCCCCATCCTTATAATGTGACCTGTACCAACGCTAAATCAGCTCTCCTATTCTAAGGGTCATTTACACCCCCCATAGTACTAAATCTGTCTTTGTGTACTAACATACAGATGTTGGAAAGAAAAGTATTGGCAGTATACAGTTTAACTGAGCTGTAACTGAACAGAGTAGCATGTCATATTGTGTTGTCTTTTTGCTTTAGACAGCCATAGAGACTGTCCCTAGTAACCTGTCTCCCATCAAGGACCCTGATCGCCTTTTGCAGGATGTGGACATCAGTCGACTGCGCGCCGTGGTGTTTCGTGATGTGGTGAGTGCTGGTGGTGTGTGTGTGTGTGTGTGTGTGTGTGTATGTATGTGCAGAGCTTGTACATGCAAGAGTTGCATGTGTTTGTCACAAAGATTGGCTGCAGGTAGAAAGGAAGAGGAAAATAGGATTAGTTTGGTTTTTTTGTTGGCAGACAAACAGGTGCGCAATGTAATACCCTACTATCAACAGGTGAAACACCAAAGGTGTCCTTGTCAACTGAGCGGCTGAGCGGCTGTCTGTTGAACACAAGCCCGCAACATTTAAATGGATGTATTTCAAAGCCACATATTTCAAAGCAAGTATTAGACATATGTTAGAGAATAATGTCAGTACTTTGAATGTGTTGTCATGGTCTATGCACGGTGTGTTGGCTGTAAGAGAACCATTTTCAGAGAGCAGCAGTGCATTGTGTGAAATGAGATCTTCTGAATAGAGAGTGGCGTAACTTTATTGTGATTCTTATCCACAGGATGACAGTAAGCAAGCCCAATTCCTGGCTTTAGCTGTGGTGTACTTCATCTCTGTCCTCATGGTCTCCAAGTACCGCGACATCCTGGAGCCCCAACGGGAGACTGCCAGGATAAGCCAATCAGGCCGCAGCATGCGTCAGGAGATCAACTCACCAACAAGCACAGGTGCTGACAGCTGTGCCCTATCCCTCTTACAGCCATTCTTCCTGCTCACTAATCTTAGCTTGTGCTGACTGTGTCTCATACAGATGAATGTTAAGTGTCCTTGGTCCTTTCTGATGCACTGCTGTCTGCTTGGGCTCAAAGCTCATTCAGTTAAATAGGAGGGATACCCTGCCCACACTCCACTGGCTCACCTATGATTTATTCATGAGCTCTGCTAATTGCACCGCACAGAATTAACTGGGGCTGGAGATGGTAGTTATGAACTTGAATAGGCATCATCGTTCTCCCTGAAATGAAAGGTAGTATATGCCTCAAGTCATAAATCATACATTAAGCCACATGAAAGGAAATCAGTGGCTGCCTACAAAGGTTTAACACAATGTCTGCTGCAGTGCCAACTTGCTATTATGAGATGCACGAGTAAGCACACTTTATCAACTTCCATTCAGACAAAAGGTGAAGTGAATAAAAGAAACGAGGAAGAGGAGAGAGGCCAAAGGAAATATGGAAGCATAATTTGAGGAGCTTGGAACACACAGAGAAAGAGAAGAAAGAAAAGAGAAGATGAGCAGTGAGAAGTTGAGAGATGGGAAAGCAGCAGCATGCTGGCCAACCACTGTGGGTTTTTGGGGCTGTGGAGCCAGGCTTGCTATTTTCAGCCCCATCTGTCAGTGCCCATTAGGCAAGCAATCCACCAGAGGAGAATGGGATCATAGAGGTTGCTGGGAGGAGAGAGGCACACTGCCGCCTTCATAAATTTCACCAGAAAATGGGGGAATTTTCCAGACGGCATGTGGCAGACAATTGTCTGATGGACCAGGAAGTCAAACGACTTGCTGGCTAAATCAGGCCCCGTTGACCTCGTTAAGGGGGCATGTGATGAATATTAATATGGCCGGCCTTGCATCTACAGTAGGTAAACACTGTGTCACAAATAAGCACAATCAGACTAGAAAGGCACCTCTGCAGGTTTCTGGGGGAAAAAGCAAACAGTTGTTCGCTATATAGACAATGCATGTTCAGCGTATGAAGAGACGGAGTGCTGCAGATTTAGAAAAACAACGTCTTGGGTCACACCCAGCATCACATGTATATAGACAGGGACAGTATATTATGTACCAAAATAATAAAGCAGCTATCTGACTCCTCTGTCACTGTTTCAAAGCCGTGAAATAGATATCCCCCAAAGGCTTTAGGCAGGAGGAAGCTGAAGAAAAAGGATTCATGTTTTATTAGCACAGCAGGAGAATAACAGGGAGATAATCTCACCAGAGGATCGGAGCTTCTGGAGAGAGATCTAAGAAACTGCGTCGGCACATGGCTCTTTCTGCACATGCTTAATTTACTCTTTGGCTTGGAATGTAAAGTTGGCTCTGCAATGCAGTTTCATTTATTGCTCTTTGTTAAAGATTCAGTTTTAAATATCCATTTCTTACTTCTCTTGGCAAATAGTATGTTGGTAGTGGGCATATAGATAGACCAACTATGATAAATATTTGTGATATGTTGATCCGTATAGTGTAGGGTTAAAAATGTAATTATTGACTATTTCAATCACTGATCTCAATTCCAGTGAAACTAATATTAATACTAAACTCTCTGACCGTGGTCTGAGATTAATGGCATTTAGATCCTCTATATGTTCTGTACTTGAACTGTGTGTTCGCTCTACAGAAACACCATTTGACAGCTGTAAGGACCGTCCTGCGCCATCAGACCTTCACATGGAGAGCTCCCTTCCCCACACGGACTCTGGTATCGGCGAGGAGCAGGTAGCCAGCATCTTGAACGGGTCTGATCTGGATAACAGCGCGGGACTGCTCTTATCTACACTGTCCTCAGAGGTGAAGAAGTCCCAGGAGAGTGTGTCAGAATCACTCAGCGTGGAGGTGCTGAAACCGTCCTCCTCCATTATCAGCATCAGCCAGCCCAAAAAGGGCATCAATGTCAAGGAGATTCTGAAGAGCCTGGTGGCAGCTCCAGTGGAGGGCATGGAGGCCGGGCTGGAGCCTGTGTCCTACCCAGACCCTGCTGCCAATGCCCAGGCCATGCTGCCCATGCAGTTTCACTCCTTTGACAGGTGAGGAAGTGTCATCGGTTGGTAGTCTGCTGTGCAGAAAATCACTGTAGTTTTTAGTTTTTTAACAATGTTTTTATTAATTCTTCATTGCAAATAACATTTTCAAAAACCCCGTCCCAACCCACAACAAAATTTCTCTCTCAACCTCTGCTGTACTACAAAAAGCTAATTATATGACAGTATCACAGTAGCAGCTCCCCACTTCTTCTTTTACAAACTGGTCAAATGGCGTCCAGATTTTATCATACACTCCAATTTGTCTCTCCATGGTCATACATTGCGCCATATTCTTGATCCAAGCACCAATTGTAGGTGCCTCCAAAATCCCTATTTTTTTAGTTCAGAAGCGTACTAGAGTTTTTGCAAATTTTAGCCCATTTACAAAAAATCTAGGGCTGGGCGATATGGAGAAAATCAAATATCACGATATTTTTGACCAAATACCTCAGTATTGATACTGCAACAATATTGTAGTGTTGACTATTGGTGCTTTCGTGGGGTCCAAAAACCGGGGAATACAGTATACTTGTGGGGTCTGCACAGCCTTGTGGGGCCCAAAATGCTAGACTCCACAAGGTTAAAGGGCTATTTGAGGGTTAAGACTTGGTTTTAGGATTATGGTTAGAATTAGATTATGGTTAAGGTGAGGGTAAGGGTTAAGGTTAGGCATTTAGTTGCAATGGTTAAGGTTAGGCTAAGGGGCTAGGGAATGCATTATGTCAATGACGGGCCCCCACAAAGATAGTGAAACAAACGTGTGTGTGTGTGTGTGTGTGTGTGTGTGTGTGTGTGTGTGTGTGTGTGTGTGTGTGTGTGTGTGTGTGTGTGTGTGTGTGTGTGTGTGTGTGTGTGTGTGTGTGTGTGTGTGTGTGTGTGTGTGTGTGTGTTACCAGTCAAGCGACCGTAATATGCTGATGTTAATCCTCTGGGTTTATCTTAGTTACCCAGTATACCACTAATGGTTTCTAAGTAGTAGCATGCAACACATTATTCATTTCAGGCCACTTGTATTGTACTCATCCCACGGCAAAGAATTCCTGTGTTTGAAAAGGTCTCTGAAGCACTGCGGCACCGCTGCGGTTTATTTACGTTCCTGGATTAGATAAAACCACACAGTAATCTGTCTGGATTTGGCAGTTTGCAAACCTGCTCCTGCAGGGATTTCAAGCTGCAAGCCTCTGATCCTTGTCTCCTATGGTTGATAAAGAAAATCACTATTTTTCTGAAAGTAATTTGAGTTGGTTGAGCACAACCAAAAGCCCATGCTGTCCTCTGGACTCCACTGATTTGGTAGCGTTTGAGTTGTGTGTGTCCGTGTAATCACTGCCAGGCTCCAGAGAGACGGCGGAGGACACACTGAGTCAGGAGGAACAATGGGGCCTCCCTTCTTTTTAATGCATGCTGCTGCTGCTGAGCTGGGGCTGAGGTGAGCCTGATGAATAGGGGAAAAGATGGAGGAGGATGTGGAGAGAGGACAGCTGAGAGGGGTGGGGGTCTCCAGGGCGTTGATGACAGATTAAACAGAAGCGGCCTTGCCCTGTCGCCCTCACCGCTCACACCCGTAATGGGAACTGGCAGCCTGAAATGAGTCGCCACGGCAAAGTGTATTATTTTTGAAATGCTTTCACACAAACCCTCCTGACCACATATACAACTTTGTCTCATGCTTTTCATGTCGCTCCCCCTGTAGCCTCTATTTGCTGTGTCTAATTGTTTGCCACCTGCCAGCGAAATGAGCTGCCAGACGTGGACAGGCCTTTCATTTGTCTGTCAGGGCGACAATAGATTGGGAGTGACAACATCAAAAAGGAAAAAGGAGGGGAAAAATGGCTTAAAGTGGAGCACACGGGGGCAGTCGTCGCAGAGGCCCCCTCCTAGAGACTCTCATAGAGGAGGTTTAAATTGCTCAACATCCAGATGTCCCTTAGACCAGATGGGAATACAGTACAGACATACTTCACTAATGCTTAACTTCCTCCCTCTTCTTTCCCAAAAGTCTCCAAATTAGCTCTATGAGATATTGTTTGTGCTTACATGTTTAATTTTCCCCATAATGTAAAGCAGTGATAATTGGTTTTAATTGAATTTGCGAGTGGGAAGTAAGCACATTTCCTCTGTATCTATTCCTGTATCCCTGAGTAAAGCCCTATTAGAATAGATTTCATCTGCTGGGTTTAAAAAGCAAGCGTTTCTTTGGTTATACTTTACACTGCAGTCATCTCCCACAGCTGCAGACCTCATTAATTATTAATCCCAAGATTAATCCTTGCTTTATTGTCTGCAACTCAATTAAGACAATTCTATTAATAAAATATGCGCTAGATAATCTATACATGATTCATGAGTCCTCCGCTCATTCATTATTCATTAAACGAAGTTCATGTTTTATCTACATCTGTAGATCTAATGTAACGTGCCGGCTATGCCAAAGAACTGGCACGCTTCTGCTGTGAAGATGCAGGCAAGGGATGAATTCGGAAAACAAGATTAAATATACGCCGAGTTCCGACAATCAAAACATGCTAGTGATGTTCTGATATCGGATATTCACAGAGGAGAGCACTACACAGATCTACTAAATAAATGATGCTTGTCATCAGTGTTCTTCACAGCACAGCTGTATCTATATCTGATAACATTTCAGTTAGCTTTCAAGCTTCGCTGACTCTCTCTTGACTGAGTAGATTTTGATCTGCTACATTTCATAAAATGTTATTTTTGGTATTGTACGCCTGTTAGGTGCTTGTCAATGAGGCAACAGTGTGTCACTTAATGTGCAATGTAATTTACTTTTTGTGTATTTTATCCATAGAGAAACGACATAGCTATTTCATCTATTGCATAAAACATCCCAGCTTTGATCATTTTGAGAAATAGTTTGTATAGTAGAAAAGGATGCGAGATAAATTACCCAAAAGTCTGAAATAAATCTAGGTCAAGTTAAGGTTTGTTTCACATGGAGTCCAGCAAGTTTAAATTGATATATGAGATGGACAGCGGATAAAGAATTGCAACATAAAACAGTAAAAGCCTGTGTTGTTCTGTGGAGGGAGGGTTCCTAGGGATTTGCTTCAGATGACAGCAGGCTTAGCTTGTGACAGAGCAGAGGCCTGGCCTGTGTCACCCAGAGTAACTGCCGGACATTGGACGAGACATTATCTGGCACCCTGCAGACCTGATAAGGACAAGCTTTTCCTCTCCTTCCTGTCAGGGAGCTCTTGCAGATCCAAGTTCACTGCGTCATCTTCAATCCTTGGTCAATCAGATTGCATGTGAACAGAGGTCTGTTGGGTTCGTGGTGTGTCGGTGCTTTCCTACATGAGGTCACAAGTGTTAACTTTCATCTCAAGCCTCCACAAGCCTTTCTTTTATGTTTGATTCATGAGTTTTCTCTTTTAGCACCATGTGATGTTTTGTACAGTAGCTTCCACAAATAAAGGGAAGCCACTGCTATCATTAATAACATCAATATTAAGTTGTTTTACATGGTCTTAGCATCTCAAAATGTTTTCCCAAACTGGTTCAGATTAAGATTCCGATAAAAAAAAATGTTGTCATAGTTCCTTGTGTACCTGCATACATAAAGAAAATGAAAAGACTGTTCTCCACCAGCCACTTGCAGTGCAACAGAAAAAGACAACAATCATACAGACGTACGTAAGAATACATAGACTAAAATATATAAAACCAGATAAAAAAAACTTTAAAAACAGGTAAAAAAGGTCAATGGTACAGTGTGTAAAGTGCTGTAGTAAGTGGTTAGCAGCGCAGTGTCTTAAAGTGTTATGGTGCTCAACACAGAATATGTAAAGTGGCGATGTGCATTTAGTACAGTCCTTTTAGTTCGGATTATGGTTCAACCTGATCAGGCTGGTTTTGTTAGGGTCACGTAGATTTTTCGATATAATGGACTTGCCGCCAGGAACTTGATCACGAGCTGCTGTATGTTATCAGTTGATGCTGAAATAGCGTTCAAAAGGTTGGAGGCGTCGTACCTCTGGAAAGTGCTTAGATGTATGGGTATTTGGTGATGCTTTTGTTAACATGATTCATTTTACTTTACACTAACCCATCTGTTACTGTAATTACAATTAACATTGTATCCCCCCCTTTTATAATAACAAGAAGTAGGAGGAAGGGGGACCCACTCAGTCCAACGTTTTTTGTTTTTTTTTATCCTTGCTATTATTGCCTTTGGCATTGACCATACCATAAGAGGGTCTAAGTTCATTAAATTCATATTTTTGTTTACTCAACAGACCTTTTTTTTTTAATCTTTTTATGCAGACGACATTTTGTTATTTTTTGGAAGATGTGAGAGATTCTCTTCCAAACATATTATCTCTAAAGAGTTTAGTGAACTCTCCACCTGAATTTGGAATAAGTCAACGTTACTTCCCCTGAACTCTGCTGCTAATGACGAGCTGCCAGATATGGGTGTGTCTGTGGTTTCCCATCTGAAATATTTAGGAATTCAAATACAACCTATTCTAGAAAGACTTTCCATAGGATGTTTACTAATATTCTTAAATGTATAGAATCAGACCTAGTGAGATGGAGAAATTTACCAATATATTTTTCTGCTACAGTAGGATATTGAGTATAACAATTATTTCCATTTTTTTTTTTTGTCTATCTTCAGGGAACAAAGGAAACCAATGGCCTTTCAATTCCACAATTGAAACTATATTTTCTGCTTTTTTAGTTTTGTCTGATAACAAATTGGTTCAGTCCTTCAATAACCCCATGAGTAGACATGGTAAGCAACATGGCACCAATTTCTCTCAAGGAGATTGTATATACAGACCTATCTTTTAAACAGTGCAAACATAAATGGTATAGTGATAGCCCATACAGAATAGAATGGTCTTTATTGTCATTGCACAATATTGTGTACAACGAAATTTGCTGTGCCGTACCTGAATATAAAAGTAATAAATACACAAATAAATAGTCCAACATACACTCTAACATACGCTTGTGCACAGTCATCCCAGTCAATAAATATATGAACAAGCATTTTAAAAGCATGGAAACAGTATTGCACGGGTTCTATTTTTGCTCAACATCACTTTGAAAAGGTGAATAAATAGACAACAAAATGGCATAGACATACTCCAATTTCATCTCATAACTTGAATCATCAACTGACTCATTTCAAATTTCTCCATAGGTTTAATTTGACACCAGTAAAATCTCCTTAATGAAAAAGTTAACTGCACCAATTTGTACTTTATGTGCATCAAATTTGCTAGGAAATTATTTTCATATGATGTGGGAATGTCATCCAAAGTTTTAGCTTGATGTGGCTGCCTTTCTGTCTACTGTGACAAGCTATCAGTTAGCTTGCAGTCCACAATTGATACTTCTAAACCATGACTCCTTCTGTAATACGACTCTACGTCTCAGGCTCGCAGGTTGTAGCTCGATGGTGTTTTAAGCCCCCAACGTCAACTTCAAGGCACCTAACCTTAACCCTAACCCTAACCATTGCCTAATCCTAGTACTTTCCAGGCAGCGCTGCCTGGAAGACGATGTTGGGGGCTTAAAACACCAAACACCCAGGTTGTACAGCGGCAAAGAAATTGCTTGCATTAAGTTGGCAGCCCCCTCATTCTGTATCAATAAGTCAATGGCTTAGACATTTAAATCATGGATCAGCTAAATGGATAGGGGCTGGTACAGACACCATTTAGGCTGTTATATACGTAGGCATGGTGAAAGAGTGTATTCACTAGATGAGTTTCCCTTGGTTGGTTTTTGTTAATTTGTTAAATGGTTAAATATTATTATTTCAAATATTTTTATAGTAGAGATATCTATTATAATTGTTTCTAATAGGTATATAAGGGTGGGGAGGAGTGAAAAAAGGCTCTCTGTAGGACTAGTATTGTTTTCTTGTATACTTTGATATGTTTGTATCTAGGTAAGTATGTGTGTATGGACTCTAGTACCTATATTATCCATCATACGGTGTTTATATCCAGATGTGTGTGTACAACGTGTATGCTGGTATACATGTAAATGATTATGTAAGTTTATATCTATGGAAATATGTATGTACATACATTCATGTATGCATGCATGCATTTTTTTTTTCCTTCTTGATTTAATGTATATAATTATTCATTGTTTCTTCTGGCTTTTCAGTTCCTTGGTGCCCTCTCAGGCATCTCTACTTTAAAAGTTTCTGTTTCTTTAAAAAAAAAAAAGAAAAAAAGAAAATCTATCTAGGGACATAATAAAAAAAACTTGCTGTATATAGGCCGTACTCCACAACTTAACACTCTACATGTACTTTCTGTAAAAAAAACCAGATGCTGTTCTGTGTGTCTGTACAGAGCAAATGCCAAATAGAAAGGTCTTGAATCTCATGCTCAGTGAGCCGTCGTTGTCAGTTGGAAACACAGACGGTAGCTATGCAGATGCGTGTCAGTAACAACTGCCAAGTTGTTCTCCTGGAGAGCCTCTCATTAGGGTCTGGGATGTTTTCAGCTCGTCTGAGCAGAGCAGAGGGCAGATGTAAGGGAAAGTGTAGTAGCTGGCTGGCCTCTTGCCTTTTAGGTTTATTTACTTCAGCCGTGTGTGTGTGTGTGTGTGTGTGTGTGTGTGTGTGTGTGTGTGTGTGTGTGTGTGTGTGTGTGTCTCAAGATGTTTACCTTTCCGAATGTACTGACTAACGTCTGGGCATGCTCATGCTGGCAGGCCTGAGAGCAGTAAGAGACGATGAGGTTCATTACTGTTCTCCTTTTTTCTTTTAAAACGTAAATTATAATTATTTTTTTTCAGAAAGGAGGATATGCAAGTTGAATCAAAAGTCAAGGAAGTCCTGAATGTTCTGGATTCCCAAGTGAATGGCTGAAAAGCCTCTGTTCCAGATGCTGACTCTACTGAAAGTCAGTTTTATTATGACAACTTCTGTCTTAAAGCTAACCTGCTATATGTTAATTTGATTTTAACCCCTAGTTCCAGGCTAGTTTGCAAACTCAAAAGTTATTCAGCTTAACTATAACTTTCCTGACAAAAATGAAAAAGTATAATTCACCCACAGTTCTAGCCCAGCAGTCTTTTTATATTATTATACCACAGCCAAATAATTCTTTGAAGTTATCACACTTTGAGTATACAGTTACTGTACCTCCTGCAGTTACTACAGCACCCTGGAGCTGTTAGGGATTTAGTAGTCTCGCTTTGCCAGACCTTCCTCCACAGCGCAGCGGAGGAAGGTCTGGCTAGTCCACACAGCATTCCTGGATGGGAGAAAAACGTCCTCTGGTTCATTGGCATTTCTTTAAACCAATCACACTCGTCATGGGCGGTGCTAAGCGCCGGACAGAGCCACGGTGCCTCTGCAAAATAGCCTCGGGAAGGAACTTGTTTTGGTGGAACATGTGTACGTTCAAAAGTAGTTTTAGTCGTGCGACAGAAAACTCAGATTGGACAAATAGTCTAGCTAGCTGTCTGGATTTACCCTGCAGAGATCTGAGGAGCAGTTAACCATAGTCCTCACAATCAGGCCTAAAAGAGGGACATCTGGTGGAATTTCCGGCGGCAACGGAGCAATCCCAGAAATGGAACGTCGTGGATATAGACTAGGGATTTAGTGTCTTGCTCAAGGGCACTTTGGCACTTTTGGGAGATACATATAAAGGGTATAAACCCACCACCTCCAGCTTTTCCTCTTCACTCTACCACTCTGCTGCCCTTTTTCAATCCATTTTGCAATTGTTGTTTACACTGCAGCAGTACAGTCTAAAGATGTGAACTCTCTGTTTTAATATTTTAACTGTTTATAAGTATAATTTTTTTGTGCATGTGTGTACAAAGCATACTGTGTGTGTGTGTGTGTGTGTGTGTGTTTCCTGTAGGAGTGTGGTGGTGCCTGTGAAGAAAACCTCTCCTGGCAGCCTCGCAGTTAACACAGTGGGAAGCAGCAGCAGCACCTCTGCCGGGCTGACAGCTGGCAGCACCCCCAACATCTTTGCTGCCGCCTCTGCCACCCCCAAAAGCATGATCAACACCACGGGTAGGTCATGGACAAGGTCACTGGAATGTACTTAAGCTTAAATGACTATGTTCGGCCCTGCTGATGTGGTTCATTTTGAATAATACTACTTCAGAGCAATTTGAGTCCTGACCGTTCATCCTAACGACCTTTCATTCTTCCATTCCAAGAATAGAAACAAAGCTCTTTTCCCTCTGCCTGATCAAGTGATCCTGTGTGCCTGTGCAGGGGCTCATTGTTACCACTAGATGGCCCTCTTTAACTTCCTATCGGTGTCTGCAGCAGCTCTGTGCTCTAACAAATAAAAACTGCTCTCCTTCAGCCACAAGGATTCCTCCTGATACAAGCCAATCAAACACACCTCCATTTTAATCACTCTGAATTATATATTAAACAAATGCTTTTATGATAGTGAAAATGATTTTTCCCGTCTGATTGACTGCAAGCCCCCCCACCCCACACACACACACACACACACACACACACACACACACACACACACACACACACACACACACTGTCACGTTGCTTCTCCTGGGGCTCTGCTCCATAAAGCCAGTTCCACCTCAGGGCTCCTGTAGTCTGGGCCTCTGAAAGGACCTACTTAACACCAAGAACCATTAGGAGCTCCAACACCTTTTTTAATGCGCGCCATTAAAAAACTCTCCCTTTCCTCACTGAGCCCCTCGACAGGAATGTGAGAAATGTATCCAAGTCAAAAGTGTGCTTTCAGCTAATGCCACAGGCCCTCACCCAGACCCCATGATCTCACTCCCTCTGGTTTTAGCCTACCACATGGACAGTCATCATGATTTTCTACTTGTGACTCTGAGCTCACCTTTAAATCACTGCCGTCACCATACCCTAATTTTGGCTTTGATACCAAAACTAAGTGTAATATGTAAAAAAAAAAATGTATCCAGATGTTGTTTTGATATGTCGTTTGATTCTTCATCATTGCCGTCTTAGTAAGCAAAATGTTTCCATATGTTGCTGCTGGACACCAGTTTGAACAACCATCTTATGTGCATTTGGATTATTAAAGATTCAATGCATGATGTGACACTCTTACCAAGTTTTCATTTGTTTGACTTGGTTGAAATTTGCGCTGACTGCTGAAGTCCACTTTCAGCATAAACTTTCCATTCTTTTAACTATTTCAGTCTGTGTGCCATTACATCCATTTGCAGCCTCTGAAAGTGAACCTGAAGTGTAATTTCAGTCAACATATTTCATGTTTTAGTTTTTTTTAAAGATTTGACAACATAACTGTAGAAGTATTAAAAAAAATTTCAATGCGTTTTCGTTACCTAATAGTTAATCCTTACTTCTCTATAAAAGTATTAAAGACATACATATTTGTAAGTATTCGTGCATTGCACTAATGTCGTCCCTGCAGGAGCAACTGATGCAGCTGCCTCCACCTCCTCTTCCTCCAGTTTTGTCAACGGAGCCACCAGTAAGAACCTGCCGGCCGTGCAGACGGTGGCCCCCATGCCTGAAGACACAGAAGAAAACATGAGGTACAGCAGGGCCCTCTCTGTTCACTCACACTCATATTTCCTGTGTTAAACTCTCTTTATTCCAATTGTGGGACTTGCGTATAAAATCTACTGATACGCAGAGTAGGGGTGCATGATATAGCGACTCATTATCGTTATCGCAATATCACATTGCGCAATATTATATATCGAAAGGGGTTGCAGTATTTGCAATATTTTGTGGAGCGCTGCGTCCTGTCCGTTGGCTGTGTAGCTTAGTTGTGTTTGATTTAGAGCTCGCTGTAATGATCATCATTTCATTGGCCAGTTACCGTGCCACTTGCACGTTATTGCACATCAGTGCACGGGTCCACTACGTGACAAACCCTATGGAGCGTACCACGTGTGTGCGTATTTCGACAGATTGACAGTGTAAGTGAAGAAATAGATAGAGACAACAAAACGGAACGAATCAGAGAAGCGAAAGAAAAGTGTGTTTTTGATTTTATACTGTACAACCGAGTTGTACCGAGTAACCCAGAGTTGTGTGTGAAGCTTATCTTTTAAACACAGTTTTTTTACCTTCAAATTGTTCTTGTCATTTTTCTAGTTTTTATGTTTTTGCGTTCCCTTTGAACTGATTGATTTCTTTGACCGAATCTGATGTGATGGATAACTACGACGTCTATATGCTCACCTTTGATGAGACAGTTTTCTTTGTCACTATATAGTCAAAACAAAAGACCACAAATAAAAGGGAGGTGTGTTTTGGCCTAATTATTTGTGGACATTTGTGTATTTCTGTGTGTATATCTCTCCCTCACTTGCTAATAGTTTGTTACAGACGTCCTTAGTCCTGCTCTCCCACTGACTGCCGAGAGCCCAGGTCTTTCTCTACACTCTGTCTCTCTTTCTCTTTTCAGTTGCCATGGCAGCAGTAACCGACATCACTTAGCGTTACTGTGAAGTCAATGATAGTACTATCTCGCTTCAGAGCCTTATACTGTATTTTAGATAAGGAAAAAAAAACATCCAAGCTGACCTGCCTGCTCCAGTCTACTGGCAATAAATATGTGTATAATCATGTATTTTATAATATGTATTATATAAATAGTTCATGAGCCCAACTAGGGCTGGGCGATATGGAGAAAATCAAATATCACGATATTTTTGACCAAATACCTTGATATCGATACCGCAACGATATTGTAGTGTTGACTATTGGTGCTTTCACAAAATATTTACACAATGAGATTTTTGATAAATAATCATCAGTAATGTGGATATAATGACTAAGTGGGTAAAGGCAAATAATAGAACAGTTAGAACAGTCTGGTAAGTTCAGAAAATGACATCACTTTACTGTAATGCAGCCTTTAAAACCAGGAAAAGACTTATGCCATATTAAGATATTAATTTAAAGTATATTTAAGACAAAATCTAAGACGATATCTAGTCTCGTATCACAATAACGATATATTGCCCAGCTCTAAGCCCAACCATTTAGTCACGAAGCAACATTAAGAAAATACTGCCTGTGGTTTCCTTTTTCATTTTTCTCTCTATTTCAGTGCCTTTTGTGAAGTGGACCAGTGTCCACTACGCCAGCGACTGACACCTCGCGAGCTCAAACCCTTTAGCTCCCTGACAGGATTACAAGCAGCCTCCAGAGATGCAGGCCAGTGTCTTAGGCAAGGACATTCATGTTAGCCACCTAGACCCCATTCACCCTGCTTTTAATGCTAGTATGTCATCCCTCTGCTGTGTTTTCCCAGGGTGCTGGAAGGCAGATTACACTACACACTCATGCAAATCCTAAACCCAGCCTTTCCTCTCCCCTCTCTCTGTTTCTCTCTATCCTGCCGCTCTCTGCCCATCTTAGCTGGGAAAACAAGCCTCTACTCACCTCATGCTGCCTAGTATTTGTGTGTGTACACATACAGTAGGAGCACAGAGATATGTTTCAGCTTGAGTCGTATCTCTGCTTGTATACCAGTCTGGGTTGTATGGCTGCATGACTCCAGCTCACAGTTTCTCTGAGGTGCTCAGATAATGTCAGGCAGCAGCATGTAGTGACTGTGTAGGAGATAAGGAACTTCCCTCTGCAGTCTTGAACAACTGCGATTCCATGTGCAAGCCTGGTAACATGTCACAACAAAGAATGCAAACAACTGCTGAGAAATCCTCTTTGAATGCAAAAAAAAAAAAACTGTGTTAACATGGCTTTTTGACAACATAAAATATTATCTTATTGACATATCCAGTGATAGCAACCATAATCCCGTGAACATCCAGTTTGGTTTGCACCCTTGGAAATGTGTTGGTTACCCTCTGCACCCACCAGACTGTTAGTCTGGCTACACACTAACTGGTGTTAGCTGTGTGCACTGGGTCGTCTGGGAGGCCCCTCACTGCTCTTTTTCTGCATCACCCTTGATGGAAGGCGCACAACGCTACCTCCCTTACATTTCTACTTCTAATTCAGGTGTCTAATCTCCTTTTGTGACTTCTATCTTGATGTGTTTTCTTTGACAGCATTACTACGAAGCTAGAGAGGGCTTTGGAGAAGGTGGCACCCCTGCTGAGAGAGATCTTCGTGGACTTCGCACCCTTTTTGTCACGCACCCTGCTGGGCAGCCATGGGCAGGAGCTGCTCATAGAAGGTACAGATGTTGTTGAGTGCGTTTTTTTATTCCCCGAGCTGTGTGTGGAGTCCTGACCCCACCACCCTACCATTGTATGTACTACACTACATTACATGTAGCTTGCTCATTGATGCATACGCAGTAGTAGGTGTTGACAGCAGAGTCACTATTTTTGCACTGATTACATCTGCTTTCCCTTTCATTCATCTTGTGACATCTGCATGTTTTGTCTCCCTCATGATTCACTCCACATATTGAGGACTATTTCGAGATGTAGTATTTTTAAACATCAGTGTTTCACAGTCACAACAGATGTTATGTTGAAATTAATGTTGGGATAATTGGTGGCCTTCGCCTCATGCCAATGATATTTTTAGCATCTCCTGGTCACCGTGCTGCTTTGGTGGATTTTTTCCTTTTTTTAGGTCAATTTTTATTTTTTAAGAATGAATTTATGGGTACCGATTTTTGTCAGATGTTTTGCAATTTTAGAAAAAAACTGAAAGATTTAACTGCATTAACGTTTCTGTGCTGAAACATGGAAAGTAAAATGAAGTAAAGAGTCCTACAGAGACCTTGTTATTTTTTTGTAGTAATGTCTAAGAGGTAGTAATGCAGTAATGGTTTGGCCATAGCACTGCAAGTGGATGTTTGCAGCACATAATTGGTACACTCTGTCACAATAAAAACGGCCTTCAAGATGAATGTCTTCACCATAAAAGCCTCATGCTTTTATTTTAAACAGCATTACAAAAGTCACATTGCATATTTAAAGTGCTGGTCTGTCTGGCTTGGATGTGCACAGTGTTTAGCAGAAGCGTGCAATATTTCTGCAGCAATTCACTCTGTGCTCTAGTCTTATTTCCTGGTGGTTGTGTGAAGGCTCCCAGGGCCTTCCTCAGGCTTCAGGTTGGCAGTCTCTCACCGTGCTACTTGTGCCTGACCTCAAGGATAATCTGCCTGCATGTGTGTGTGCCGCTTCATTCCCAACGCTTGTTTTGGCTTGCATTTACAAGAGCACACTGCCACCACAGACAAACACACACACACACACACACACACACACACACACACACAAACAGTTTTTGTCTGTGCGTACACTGAGTGGAATACATGTGTGTGGCCTCCAGTCTCTTGACTTGCAGTTTGCACAAAGTGAAATGATATCTCTGTGTTTTTTCATTGCCAAAGTCTTTACTTTTAAGTGTAAACTAAACCGATATTAGTTTCAGAAACCTATGCGGAGAATGACAGCAGGCTGAAAGAATGCATTCCCGTGACTTTATTAAAGTCGGATCCAGAAGAAGTTGTCTGACGCATGTCCACTTTCCTTAGGATTGTTTTTTTGCACTTTATTTGTGTGTAATTAGTTGCTGCCAATATTATGGTGTTTTAAATATCAAATATATTTAGTTTTGCTATGCTTCTTTTTGATATTAAGCGGACAGGAAAACATTTTTTTTTTCAGGATTTGTAACTGGTATTTAATTATTAAATTAAGCCTTGAAAGTAATTGACTTACTGCAGGAATGCTTACTCATGAGCAGGGTCTTGTTTAATACTGTATAAGCCAATCCTGTAAAAATGATTGGTGAAATGATGAATTAAGTTCTCTTCTACAGTCATTACAAGAACATTTAATGTATTACTGCTTTTTTTTCCAGCCAGCAAAGTTCCACAAACAGCCATATGTAGTTTTCCCTCCATACATCATGCATATACCATACATTATATATATATACATATGTAAATAGCCATGCGGGTAAGTCATGCACATGTGCCAGGGCTACTCACTCAAACTCAGGGAAAAGGGAGGAAAAATCAGGTAGCATAGCCTTGACAAGTGTGAAAATGTCTGTTACCCTTTCACTCAAAGTCTGTCAGCAGACTGACCAAGCTGACAAACCAGAGCTGAGCTGAGAGTGTAACCCCACAAACAAGGACGTAGACAGACAGCTCGGCCTCAGTGCTCCTCACCAGATGTGTTTAACCCTGTCTGGGTCTGTGAAAAGTGCGCCCTGACATGAATTAGAGCAGGTTTATCAGACAAAACAAATGCACGGATTTACCGCATGTTCTTTAAATCTTTAACTGTATCGAACCACTCGGCTCTGTCCCAGTTGCAGTGTGTTTGTCCAAATGGTTGAGCTCTTCCCCCCCTCTTTTTCTTCTTCTTCCTGGCCCTTCCCAGGCTCACAGTTGAAATACTGTGCTGTAGTGCAAAGGCGCTCCATTTACCAGTAATTACCAGTCATCCATCACTCCTTAGATTGCCTGGGGTCAAGCCCCCCTGTGCCCCGTGTGCCCCTTTGCCTCACCCTATTCCTTCAACCCCCCTGCAGACATGTGGTCACTGCGGCAATTATGTTGAGTGCACCCTGAGCTTTACACTTGGAGTTGGTGGGTAAGTCCTGTGTGTGAACACTGCTGCTGTTGTGATGCCTGCCGCCTGCTTCTTTCTGTCCCCTGAGTGGCCCAGCCTGCCGGCGCATTGCCCCACAATGCCACATTCACCCGTGCCTTAACCCTGCCCTGTTTACAGGAAAGGAATGGCAGGCCGTGTTTAAATAGAATGCATTTAGTTTGTCTACCAGCACAAGGCCAGGGTCAGTTGGCCACCTGACTCCTGTGTCAGACTGGCCTGACTTATGGCTCAACATGTCACTGCTATAACAAGAGGTCAGCGGTGGCACTCTGTGTACAAGAGAAGGGTCACATCCTCTCAGAGTATTTACAATACGCTCCCTCGGACACTCTCCGCTCATGAATAGAGACGGATGTGGAATCAGCGAGCAAAACATCCATCCATCCAGTGTTCTGAATATTTTGCATTCTTTGTTACATACTACATGATTTGCACAAGCAAAACTACTTCCATTGAATGTTAATATCAGGTTATGATATTAGCTTATATATGTTGTTGTTGTTGCCCAGTATTAGTTTCCCTATTGAAAAGACCAATTTAGACCAAGTCAACCAATTTAAAAGTCATTGCAGGTTGTAGTCTTGTTTTGAATTTTGTGTGTGGAAAATTTAATTGAATGGAGAAAGTTTGGCTTTATAGCTAATTTCAACATTTTATTCACAGTGCAGTCACAGTAGGGTGCAGATCCTGTTGCGTATGCCAGTTAGTGATACAGCGTGGAGTTTGTTTTCCCCTCTTAATGGTGTTCAGATGTCGAATGTTATTCTAATGTCACTCCCTGATAATTTAGTCATTGGGATAACAGCCAATATTTCTTATTGTAGATGTTGTACTGTAACGTATTGTATTGTACTGTTGTACTGTAACATTAACTGAAATCTTAAATTAGGAATATTCTGTTCTCCCCTCTGATTGACACCCCGTCCTCCATGAAACAATGGCAGCTGTGTGGAACAGAGCTCTACCCCTGCCAGCCTATAATGAGTCCTAGAGAGTTGCATCCTTTCCTTTACTAATGACTGCACCTGTAATGGTTCTCGCCAAGTGCAACAGGGGGAGCTGGAGGTGCAGAATACGAGACCAGTTGCAGCCATTGTTTCTGCAAATGAGCTTTTCACACCTGCCCTTGTTTCATTAGAGAGTTGTCTGCTTCTGCGGCTCACTGTCTACAGAATGGAGATGAGGAAAGACGCTGTGAAAGTCTGTGTTCACTTCTGTGAGCGTGTGTGCATGTGTGAAGTGTGTAGGAGGTGTTCGCATGTAGATGTGTGATCTGTTCTGTGCACATGCAATTATTTTTTTTTTTTTTTACAGTTTTATGAAGGGCAAATTTGAAGCACAATTTAAGAGGCTTACAAACTGCTTGTCACTTTGCCTGCAATTTATCTTAATGTATGCCAAAACCAATAAAGCTTCGTCCAAGTTCTGGTAGTGGCCGAGTAGTGGCCAGGTTGGCTCAGTTGGTAGAGCGGGCACACGTTTGCTGCTCGATGCAGCGGCCGCGGGTTCGACTCCGACCTGCGGCCCTTTGCTGCATGTCTTTCCCCCTCTCTCTCCCCTTTCATGTCTTCAGCTGTCCTGTGGAATTAAAGGCCTAAAATGCCAAAAGAAAAATCTTTAAAAAAAAAAGTATTTATTTAACTACGTATTTAAGTATTATCTTGTACTGCCACGTAACTGATGAAATAACTACTGAATATTCCCACAGATATTCTGTGCTAAATACTACCTTTATGGTTAATATCTAATTCTGTCAATCTGTTTTGTCTCTACAGGTCTTGTGTGTATGAAGTCAAGCACCTCGGTGGTGGAGCTCGTCATGCTGCTTTGTTCTCAGGTGAGGTTTTTCCTTTCTCCTCCTCCTCTTCACAATCCTCTCTCCCAGCCTCTCTTTGTCTTTTTCTCTAGGTCCCATCCTCTCTTCGTTTCCCTCTGCCTCTACTACACTTCTCTTGAAAACATTTCTGTCAACACTATGCCGGGATCTGTTCGGGGCTGGTTTCTAATTGAACATGGTCAATTTAATAGTGCATTTCACTCATTAAAAGATACACTTTGAACACACAAAATAATAGGTTCAGTCTTTATCTCGTCAAAACTAGGGCTGCACGATATGAGGAAAATATCTAACTGCGATTATTTTGACTGACATTGCGATATGATTCACGATATTGGAGGGATGATCGTTTTTGTATCATTATTCTCATTTTCAAAATGTAAAATTATTAACATTGAAAGAAATGAAAATGATGTGATTTTTGCGAGGATCTGTACCAAACAAAGATTTTGTCTTTAGTCTGTAGAATGGGATTTGTAGGCCGGGATGTCTCTGCAGCACCACAATACTTCATTTTAGAATGGTTTGACACATATTTTGCCTTTAACAAATATTACGCCCCTCTGAGATTTGGATATTGCACTAGTTCATATTGCGATTTCGATACAATTGCGATTAATTGTGCAGCCCTAGTCAAAACTGCAGATATTTTTGTTTAAATGTATGGTTAATGCTTCGTTAAATTCTAAGGGCGCTGTCTTAGTTAGTTAGTTAGTTTCAAGTTTTTTAATCTCTGCTGAAGCTTTGCTTATCAGTGTTACTATTTTTTTTTTGTAACATGTTCCTTAAGCAAATTGTCCAAACCAATGACGACATACAGACACAAACAGCTCTTTGAGAGTCCAGCGACTTTCTCACTACACCCCAGAGCTTTAATCCAGAGCCCTCCTTTAGAGAAGCAGCCCCACCTCATGCATCGCTGCGAGTGACTGATCACCTCCAAGCTGACCCTCTGAATCTCTTGTTAAGCCCTTGTTTTAGAGAAGGTCAAAGCCCCGATGTAGCAGTTAGAACAGGAGATATTTAACATACCTTCTGTCAGCCCATCAGTCTTGCGCCGGGAGCCCATAAGGAAGCCATTACTTGGTGCCTCTTTGTGGATCCAGACTACAGGGCCACAGCCTTGAGGAGGTGGATTGCCACTATGTGCGCTCCGTGGTATCCGCAGTCCAAAGCCTTCTTCAGCAGGGAGCTCAGTCTCTGTTATATGGAGGCCATTATTCAAGGGCTTTCCTCCGAAAAAACGTACATAAAACGGGCAGCCAGCATTGAGTTATTGTCTCTCTTTTGAAGGTTTTTGACAGGCTCCTTTTTGCACTGCTTTTCTGTCTGTAGAGTGTCTGTGGGAAGTTGCTTTTTCTAGCTCTAGGATTTATTGCAGATGAGAGCGTCAGCATGCTGTTAGGGTTTGAGTCCATCCCCCCTTTGCACAGATAGCATTACTGCGGCTCCAGAGGTTACTGCCATTAGGGGCTCTAGGGATGAAACTCAGGCTGAGATATTGATCAGACAGCGAGGCCTTGAAGCTGGACCATATAGCTCGCTGTCCTTCTACAACCTTTCAAATAGAGATGAGCCACTGGCCGGTATCCTAATGCTGCACCATTAGTAATGAATCCAGTTATGTTGCCAGCTAATGTGATAAATCCCACTGTAATGATGGAGAGTTGTTATCAGTGTTATATTACTTCTCTCAGGTGACAAAGCTGAGATATTTAGAGCTGTTTTATCATGAGCAAATATAATGTTTATTCAGACTAGGCTGCACAATCTATCTTTTTTTTATTGTCATCGCGATATCAACTGGCGCAATAAACACAACGCGGAAGGTTGCGACATATTGCGAAAGTCAAAAGTAAAATCAGTATAAAACTGCACTTTAAAAAGTAAATGGTGGCCGGGTTGGTTCAGTGGGTAGAGCAGGCGCACATGTACTGAGAGGTTTATTCCTCGACGCAGAGGTCCAGGGTTCGAATCCGACTTGTGACGATTTCCTGCATGTCTTCCCCCTCTCTCTCTCCCCTTTCTCACCTAGCTGTCCTGTCAAAAAATTAAAGGCGGAAAAGCCCCAAAAAAATAATCTTAAAAAAAAAGTAAATGTAACTAAATTCTTTTTTTAGTGGTACCTTTTATGTTCAAATTCAATGTTCAATTCGTTCAATAAAAGAATGTTGGAAATGATTTCCAACAAGCAATCTGTTGCATTTTAGCAGAATACTGAAAGCAGCAGAACTGAGTAGACTTTAATATTTATCGCAAGTAATATCGTTATCGCGATATTCAACAACGTTATTGCATATTTTCATAATGTGCAGCCCTCGTTCTGACTGTGAATTACATTGCAATAAACTCCTAATTAATGTCTTTGGTATCACATACTGTATCTCAAGTGCTTTCAAAAAGCACAGCAAGTCTTCTCAGATGCAGGGTGAGCTTTTGCTGACATCACTATGAAATGCCAACTTTGACATATCCCTCACATATTTCAACATTAATTTTTTAAGACAGCGAGGGGGGCACTTAGCTGACCTTTAGTCCCTATCTGTTTTGTGACCTGTCAGTTTTGTGAATGAATTGGCGCTAATGATCTGCCTTTTCTTATTTATGCATACTAATCGCAGCAATCATCGTGTGGCTGGCCACGGCTGCAGACACTGTGTGTCTCTCCTCAGCCTGGGCAGCTGAAGGAAAAGGTCAAGCAGCTCTGTTTCTTGTAACAGCTTAAACATACAGGGGGGCTCTAGAGCGGAGCCACAGAGATTTAGTGATGGAAGGCCTCCAGATGTGGAGAGTATTGCGGAGCAAAGCAGAGAAGATAAAAGCAAAAGCTCCCGCAGAATGACAGGTTGGATTGAAACACCACAAATACTTAGTGCCCTGCTGAATTTCAGGAAGATTGAAGTGGGAGAGGAGAGAAAATCTTATCAAGGCCAGGAAAGCGTTCTGAGGGATGGGAGTTGTGGGATTTTAGGTCCGCCAAACGGGGGTGGGTTTCTCAAAGATAGATGGAAGAATGGTACCATTGCTCCAATAAACTTACAGCGTCGTCGTTAACTGTCCAGCGCTTCCCAGTGTTGCATGTTGCTTTTTAGCAACTTTTAGCGAATTGTTTGGTTCTCCACACAAATGTACTCCAGTCTTCGGGTGTATCGCTCTCATTAACATTGTTTCCTGCAGGCAGATGTTTTCAGCAAAAAAGCTCAGGCAAAAAGACTGTATACAACCTGTCCAGCAGGAAACACAGTTTTGGCAAGTTGTGGGATATTTTTTTAGGAGTTTGTGGAAAATTAAACCTCAGATAAAAAATGAAGTGACTATTGGAATTTAATTTGTCAGATTGTCCTAAAATGACTAAGAGAATACAGAATAACGGCTGGATATGTAAGTAGGCAATTGTTAGCTTTCCGAGTAAGTCCTAACAACAGTATCGGGCAACAATATGCCAAGGGTGTTTTCAGTTTATTCTGGAGCTCTACTGCCCCCAGAAGGCCAAAAACTCAATTCTTGCAGTTTTAAATCCAATTTTAAAATATGCAAGCTACTAAACAAACTTCCAACGGCCAGAGGTGCTGAACCCTGGTCATGTTCTGCATTTACATCAAGGATCACATCTCTTGCACATCAGGCCTAATACCCTTCAAATGGACAGCAGAGGAATCTCTGCAATCACAGGCAGCCTCCTCTAGGAGCTCTGTTGTCCTGTTAAAAGAAGAAAGAGAGAAAGAAGAGCCTCTGAAGTGCTATCTCAGCTGTCAACAAGCATACCTCAGACAAGATACTAAATTTGACTAGTTCATGCTATACCTCCACTGACCTTCTAGCACTTTCCTGGCAACGCCCTCAGTGTCACATCTGCCTTGATTTCTGTATTTATTATTGTCACGTGAGCATGGTGCAAGTGGAACCTCAGAAGACTCAGAAGGCTATACATGATCCCTGTCCAAGTCAGGAACAGCTTATTCCAGGCAGATACTGTAGCAGAGGAGGGGGTCATGGGGAACATTTGGAGACCAGATGCTCAGCAGTTTGTCAGCACCATCTCCCTGACTTAACGCATTGTAGGGTCAGAGTGTCCACTCTTGAGTGAACCGGTATGTGTCAGGCACGACAACTGTATACAAAAACACAGGCTCATACATAATAATGTCAATGTCAGTTATTCTGGTACTATACACAACGCATGCTGCTTACCTTGTCCAGACATTGGCATAGAACAAACAGTGTCTATCGCTGATCTACAACTACAGATTATATACCCCCATACAGTATATTCTTTTAGTTGGAATTGGAAATATTTATTTATGCAAATTTTCAATGGATAGTCACGTTCAAAGGCTCCTTACAATATGTAAATAGCCTTGAGTTGCATATACATTAGTAGCCCTCAGGACTGAAAACCATTTTTTTTTTCATTTTGCTCAGTTTTCCCTCCTGTTTTGAACTGTGGCCTTCTCTGTTTTCTCTTCCTTTTGCACCTCAGTGAGGGTACAGGAGAGCTGAATTTCCCACAGTGAAAAGGCGCGCTCTCAAACTGCTTTTTAATCATTCCCAGAGCATGTTGTGAGACAGCAAGTGCTGGCATTCTGGCCCAGGGCTCGGATCCCTTCCAGGCGCACACTGCAGGGCTCCGCGAGCCTGCTCAGTAATCTGTCACTGGAAGGGACAGAGGAAATGGCTGTATTTTAGTGTGAGGATACAGTTTCATCCCACAATTACATCTCTCCTGTGTTTACAGATCTTTTCACAGAGGAAGAAAGGCAGGTCACATTGGCTGGGCAAGATTTCAGCTTTTTATAAACATAATGTTTTTTCTCAAAGGAAATATGAACTAAATGCGTACTTTACCCACTTAAATTACAAGCTATGAAATGTAATCTAGATTACAGTTTAAATGTGCAATTTGGATGGTGAAATGTGATTCTTGTCATGCCTTTCTGAAAGATCTTGTTGCATATTGGCTTAAAATGGTATTTTGATACTCCTCTGCCAGCTTAACTAAAGCTGTTTGAGAGAATCTGTTTTTCTTCATTCCTGTGTTAGCTTTTAGCTTTACTGCCTTCTTTTGAAAACTGGCTAAATGACATGATTTGTTTTAAACCCACATCTAATATTGATTATAAGGATGTAATTATTTTTTATTTTGTACTTTTAACAAACCATTCACAGCCCAAGAAAAATCGCACTCTTCTGTAAGTAAGGAATCACAAATGTGTTTCATTTCAGGAATGGCAGAACTCCATTCAGAAGAACGCTGGCCTGGCTTTCATTGAGCTAATCAACGAAGGAAGGTAATGTATCCATTCACTGCAATACATAAGGTCTATCAAGCAGTGGTTTATTTATGCTTGTGGTATAAGTATGTACTTATATATGTATATTCTTCTCCCTGGCGGCCATAAAAGGGTTGTTGGACCAAGTAGCAAGCCATATGTAGCTCTAAACCTCTTGGTGGCTGCTCTGCCTGTTTTACTGTGTTTATCTCTCTCTCTCTTTCTCCCTCCCTCTGGTCTCTGGGTGTGGCCAGACTCAGGGTTTTCCATAGAGCAGATCAGGGGCGGCTCAGCCTCCTTGCCCATCTGCTGACCCATCTGGCCAGGCCTTCTCTATGCCCGGGCTCTTGCTGCAGCCCAGCCAGGCTCCTCTGAGTCCCCTGCTGGCCCTGCAACAAAGAGCTTCAGTCAGTTGGGCCACACGGCGCTGTCCAGGGTGCTGCTGACAGACACATCATTTCCCCGGTGTTACTCGAGTCTCTGCACACCTGCTCTGTTAACTAGACAGATCTAGAGGTAGCTAGAGTCTGGTGAATCTGTTTGCCTTACAAGGCGTGGCTGACAAAGACGTTGTTTCTGCAGTATGTGCAACAACACATACAGCAGGCAGTTGTGTGCTGTGTCTCTGTTTCATGATGCAGCTGTTTGAAAGCAAAGACACTTATTAAAACATACTGAAAATGCCCTGAAATTACTAAAATAGCGATCACTTTATTATTACCACTGTCCATCTCTAGCATGACTGTAGCTGTATGCCACCATCCATGTAAGAGAACTGCCCCAGGTGTCCATGTTGATACATACATGCGGTTTTATTTTACACATTATCTCAGAGCTCCCTTAAGGCAGTGTCTTTAAGTAAGAGTGTCTAAAAGTAAAAGCTTCAGGGACCACAATGTTGACCCCTGACTCTTGTTAAAGCGTAACTCCCGCCAAAACGCAACCTAGGGTCTTTTTGTGAATGTACCTGAGTCAAACCTTCGTTTAAAAGCATAATTAGGACGGAAACGCCACTTTTAAGATTTACCGTATTCTTGTTTTTCAGTCAATGGGAGTGCTAGGGGCACTACTATGATAGCATCAAAATAGCTATTTTTAAAACACTAAGAAGGCTCGACACAACATGAGACTTTGCTCCAAGTCTCACCAGGGGCTCTACACCTTAACCAAAGCATTGACAACATTGTTTGTGTTCACAGAGTTTACTAAAAAGAAAGGTCTCTCAGCAACTCACTGTAGCTGTTGTTCTTCCGGTCGCCGTCTATCGAGCCAGTCAAAAATAGTCAAGGGAGGAGAGTAAAGATGACAGCTCCTAAAGCTTAGTTCCATATAAATGCACGGATAATTCGTTGTTTTGTCGTTAGTGAAAAACAATATTGACCTTGTAGTTGAAAAAGGAGCCTCCTATAAGAATGACATTTCCTCCTATGGAGTCCGTTCATTCGCATTCGGAGATCGACTCTTTTTGACTGAGAAAATGGCGGATAGCCATAAATAGCGTCTATTCGATACGATTCATGATACAATTTTCTCACGATTTATTTTACAGAATGAGCTGCAGACAAATGACAAAAAAAATATAGAAACTGTCCAAAACAACAGATGTGGCCTCTTATCAGAAGTGAAACTGAAATTGTATTTTATCTTATTCTCTGCTCTATTAAATAAATAAAAAAAACTAAGAAGAGACAAATTCCATATCAAAATAACTTAATAATAAATAGAAAAAAATCTCTTCAAATAAATAAATGGGAAGATTACGCCCTGGGCTGTTTAAAAATTGCATCGCGGTTGTAATCTTTACACATCCATATCGATTTTTAACCGAGTCATCGATACATCCCCAGGTAGTAGACAAACAAATTTAACACTTCCAAAGACCAGTTTTAAAACTCTGACAGATATGATCAGTCACATCCAGGCCAAGTGTGAAAACCTGTATTGATTAGTGTTACTTGTCTATGGAATATTAACACAACAGTGCGGTAGAGAGCGTGCATCTCTTTTTCTCTCTCTCCATATATCACTCGTCAACTTGCTTTCTCATCTACTCTTGGTTTCAAAACAAAGCTCGGCGTTGTCAGCCCCCGTCTTTGAACAGTCAACGTCTGTCTATTAATGAGTGCCTGTCAGCAGTTAAAGAGGCAATAGCAGCTGATGAATGCAGCCTCGGGATTACCGCCTCTCTTTGGGACAGGAGGGAAATTACAATCTGTATCAAGCACTGGAGAGGAACAGGGGCTGCTTTACTGTAATTAAAACAAAGCTGGCCTAATGGTGTGTAAAATGGCATGTAATCTACACACAGTAGCCAGGGTGTTCTCGATTATTAAAGATACTGGAATTTAAATGTGAATGTGGGCGGAGACCACGGTGCCTCCCGAGTCAGCCATGTGAGAAGTTGTTCACGGCCAGACTTGCAAGCAATGCAGGCACTGGGTTGATGTTGTGGCCAGTGTGAAGGGATGCTCAGTCAATCAGGAGTATGCCAGACAGGCTCCAATGCTCTAATGACACTCCATTCCCTCCTTAATGCTACAGAGGGATCTGTCACTGACCTGCAGCCTTGCAACATAACACAGACAAATGATGCTGTTTACTAGACTGCCTTTTCGATGTTGCCCGATTCTGACAAGCTACAGTATATTTGCCTTAACCCTGCTCCTTCCTCAGGGGTGTCATTAAAGCAGATTTTAGCTAATAAAAAAATCCTAATTATTGATAATACGTGTATAAATGTATGCTGCATATTACTTTCTCTTTTTTGTTAAAGGTTGCTTTGCCATGCCATGAAGGACCACATAGTTCGGGTAGCCAACGAGGCTGAGTTCATCCTGAATAGACAGCGAGCAGAGGATGTCCACAAACACGCAGAGTTTGAGGTATGAACTGCCACATCCTTTCTTGCATCTGAACCTACAGTGCTCAGCGTAAGTGAATACACCCATGCTAAAGTTGACTAAAAAGAGGAATAAAAATCATCTCTTGGAAACTGATCTTAATTAGAAAAATGAGGAAAACTCCATCCTTTAAGGACACCAATTTTCTTTGTGAATGAATAATGTATCGTAAATAAATAAATGTTCTTCCTTAAAATACAGGGGGCATAAGTAAGTACACCACTATGTTAAATTCCCATACAGGCAGGCAGATTTTTATTTTTAAAAGCCAGTTATTTCATGGATCCAGGATACTATGCATCCTGATAAAGTTCCCTTGGCCTTTGGAATTAAAATAGCCCCACATCATCACATACCCTTCACCATACCTAGAGATTGGCATGGATTTATTTCAGTTAGCCTAATAGCTGGTTTGATTTGCATTGAGAGATGATTTTATGGAAAGTACCCCATGCCATTTCATGCCAAACTACTGAAGATATTATACAAAAGAGAGTATAATCAACTGTGAATGGCACTATTGCAGATCATTGGTTCTCCAAATTCAAATTGCATGAATTCTTCTGTGAAAATAAAATATTTTGTCATTATTCTAATGGACTCTAAACAAATCCTGTTAGTTTAAAAATGTCCTTCAGCTGTATATGCTCAGTAATCATGTCCTCCTAACCCTAATTCCTATAAAAATGATTAATTACTGGTAGCAAAGGGAAATACAAGCAACATTAATTTAAGATTTTGATATATTTGCCAACCAACACAGGGGACAGCCTCCTGATTCTCTATTTGGCCCATTTACATCAAACCACTCCTATTTCAGACACAACTTCTTTAGATGTCATGTGCCCCTGGAGAGTAAGACCATATTTTTTGGACTCATACCTGAAGAGCGGCGGAAAAAAGACAAATATTTACTGACTATATTGATGTTAGCTGGTAAAAAAGCTCTCACAAAGAAATCACAGGAGAGCCTGAAACTCTTAAAGGACAATTCCGGCGCAAAATGAACCTAGAAGTTAATAACATATGTGTACCGAGTCGAACGTTCTCTGGGATAAGTTTTCATGCTAATCGAATGCGTCCCTAGCTTGAAACAAGCTACCGCAAACCGGTGGTTAGCTGCTAATGCTAGCTTTCAGGGCACATGGTAAATCACTATTTTCTAAGATTCTAAGATGGCGGCCGAATGTAAACACGAACGGTACTGTCTTTATAATCTATCTTTTTAATAAACTGTCTGTACACTTACAAAGTTCTCAATGCTTCGGTTTACATGTAGGGACCCTCATTAAGCTACTGTTTAAGTGTGGTGCTATTTTGAGCCTTGTTAGTGGTAGAAAATAGTGATTTACCAAGTGCCCCGAAAGCTAGCGTTAGCAGGTAACCACCTGTTTTGCGGTAGCTTGTTAAAAGCTAGAGACGCATTTAATTAGCATGAAAACATGTCCCAGAGAACGTTTGACTCGGAATTGTCCTTTAATGCATGGATGGACGTTTATCTGTGTTTTTTGGCCCCAACGGCTCCTTCCAGGCAGCGCTGCATGGAAAGCACTAGGATTAGGCACTGGTTATGGTTAAGGTTAGGGTTAGGGTTAAGGTTAGGTGCCTTGGAGGCAGCGGTCGCAGCGCTGCTTGGAAGGAGCCGTTGGGGGCAAAAACCACCATCGAGTTGGATGGACATCACAATGGACATTTATACAATGGAGAAAATAACAGCATATGTTAACTTTAAACTGGATTTATTGGTGTCACACTGTGAAAACTGGGTTAACTATTAACTAACACCTGGCCAGACTTTATTTATTTTTTTTACAAATGTTTAATCATATGGGAAGAAAGAAACGCTCCTAGTTTTTACTGTGTTGTTGTTTCTATATTTGTTTTGTACACATCTCAAAAAGAGACAATTCAAGACAAACATAAGTGGATGATGTACACATACTGTATAGCATTATACCTGAAACCTCTTTCATGGAAATGTTTGCTGTGGAATGCCAATCAAAGAGTATATTATAATATTTTATTATATATGTCGGTATGCGATCTGTGCTGCCTGCACGATCCGATATGCGCATAAATACGTAGTAGAAAACGTGACGGTTTCCCTACACTATTTGCATCACACACATGTTGAAACACTTGATGGTTTCAACGACATTTTATGTTATTCATTATGCAGTTCACGGCAGGTCTCTTTTATAAATATATTTAAATTAAGTACTTATTGTCACTGATCCAAAACCACATATCGACGTCCGTGTACTAAGCCTTGGTGACATTGTTATTTTTGTGACATGTAGTGTGGGGATGTTGTGATGTTTTTAAATGTAGCTTACGCTATGCATTATGAGGTGTTTACGTGGTTGCCAATCCAAAATAATAAAGGAGTTGTTACATGTTACATGAACACACTCCATTTTGGTTACATGTGGAATGAAGTCTGAGTCTTTCTGTCACTGTACACCTTCAGTTTCCTCCACACTCCCGCGGTGCAAAGGTGCGCAAGCGTGGAACAGATCGTGCAGTCGTAAAACAGGATTATCATCTGCGCATGTCGGATCGTGCGGGCAGCACAGATCGCGTACCCACAATATAAGCAATGTCTGAATATTACTTTTCTTGCAGTAATGAGTATTTAGCTTTTATTTTCCTCTAATGGTTTTCTGTATAGAAATATATGAAGAGGAAAAACATGGCCCTTGTATTTTTCAGTGCAAGCTACAGTAAATCAGTCAGCAAATTAGCACATGAAGCAAATACATGCCACAGAGATTGATAGCCAAGTATAGAGACATCTTGCTGTATTACAATAGTTTGTTTGGTTATTGTAGAACATTAGAAGACATCCTATGTGTGTAATCACACAAACCCTCACGCACACAGACACACACACATATTTCCAGCACCTCTGTTAGCAGCTTGTACATGCGAGTGTGATGAGTTTCTTATCTGGCAAAAGCAGCCATCCTCAAACAGCTGCTTGACATACAGTTCTTGAGGATCCTTGACCCGCTAGATAAACTGGAAGAGACGGCTAGATATGCAATGTCAGGAGAGGGGGGAAGTGTACCTGGCCCCATCCGTTCTGTCTGCCAACTCCAGACAGCCTACACTTTTCATCTAGCTCTGATGTTACTTTATTACCCACTCTCCAAGATTGAAGATTCACGACGCAGATAAGACACTTTTACAATTAAGTTGGTGTCAGGGCGAAGCGTCATATGCCTTAACGTGATAAATAACGTTTGATATTTGTCACAGCACCACGTGGTGATGCGAGGTGACAAGCAGAGATTGAGTTATCCGCCGTATGAAGAATATGTTGAAGTATAGTATCTGACAGAATTCAAATTTGAAGCAGGAAATTCAATTTACTTCCAGCTTCTGTTAGCAAATTAGATTTTGAATATTAGCAAGAGCAAGAGTTCCCCCCAGGGTGGCATAGTGAGACAATCTTGTTTTAGCAGAAAAGATAGGGTCAGATGTGCTCCTCTAGATCACTTTTAGCCACTTGGAATACTTAGAGAGTCGTCTGGAAAAACTAATATCACCATTTTTCACATGTGGCCAATTCATTTTAAATAGATCATTTACTTGGATATCAAACATTAGTTGGACTATGGTATAAACGATATTTTTATTTAATTTTTGCAAGTTTGTGTCCACATTTTGTTCTAGGAAATGGCTGCATATTTTACATTGTACACCATATACCAGGGGACAATAATGTACTCCTTGATATAATGGCAGTGTAGATGTGTAAACCTTGACACACTATATTCTTTGTGGATCTATTAAGAGTATTTTCCCTTCTCCTCTAATAGTACCATCCAAGGCTACCTAGCAGGGAGCCTCATCTGTCCGCGGTTAGGGAATGGACTGCCTTCATGTGCTCGCCATGAT
This sequence comes from Sander lucioperca, assembly GCF_008315115.2. Taxonomy (NCBI): domain Eukaryota; kingdom Metazoa; phylum Chordata; class Actinopteri; order Perciformes; family Percidae; genus Sander; species Sander lucioperca. Next base: position 21,640,131 of record NC_050177.1, on the reverse strand, counting down.
TTACTGCACTCCTCCAAGGGAGCAGAAATATATCTCTCAGCTGTCCACTAATATCTTTATGCACTCAAGTGTGTTGAATGAAGCCATAACATTCTTCAGTGTGACAAATGCTCCATTAGAGGGTATATATTATTCTGGCTTTATTCAAGTAAAACATTCTCAAATGCTATTAGTACAATGTCAGACATCACTTTTGGCACTGGATACTGTACTGAAAGCCATTAATATACAATGAGGTTCACACTATGTTTTTCTTTTTTTTTTCTTTTTTAAATCTCAAATTAGTCCAACTGTGCCCAATATGCGGCTGACAGAAAAGAAGAAGAGAAGATGTGTGACCACCTGATCAGTGCTGCTAAACACAGAGACCATGTGACAGCCAACCAGTTAAAGCAGAAAATCGTCAACATCCTCACCAACAAGCACGGTGCCTGGGGGACGCTGGCCCAGAGGTAAGCCCTCACACTTCACAAGTTCACCTTCGGACCAACGTGGGTCCACGTCGAGTCTTTAACGTGAACTAGCGTGAAATTGCTGCTCAGCGTTACTGTAGTGTCCGACCTAGACGACAAAAGTTACCTGTTCACAAAACTCTGCAGGGATGGGGTTGGACCACCAGTTAATGTCATTTTCCCAGGATCCGATAGGGTCAGCGATCGGGTCAGCAAACGCAATTACGGTGTGGAGTGGCTCGATCCCCCGGGGACAGCTGATTGGCCAGTCTTCCGACAGACGGGGTGGGGGGGTGTTTCTGCACTGTTGTCCAGGCATTCATTGACCCTCTCAGTAACACAGCCCAGCACCTGGTGGTAGTTGCAGACTTTCCCATGGACCCTGTTAAAATAACCGCGGGCTCTCCTGCCCTGCCTCCCACCTCTCACCTGCATCCACATGGTCCCACAGATCCAGAGTGGAAGGGCAGGAGTTATATTAGACAAACAGAGGTGTTACAACATACTGTTTGTATTTCATACTGAGCTGAGAGCGGAGGATTTAAACCTGTGTCTGTTGTTACAGATGTAACGGCATTAATGCAATTGTTCTAAAGCCTGAATGAGGAAGCTTCAGTTGCTGCTTGCAGAAAAAATTGCATCACTGGATGCAGGTCAGATGCATAAATGGAAAGTAAAAGAATAAAATGTCAAACATGAATCCAAATACTTAATTGTGCTGTGAGCTGCATTTTCCAAGACCAGGCACTTGAAAGACAGTCTGGCACTTTTACACAGCCCAGCACTGCTGATTTGCCAAAACAAATGTAGCCTTTGCTGAAACAGTAGCTTTGGTTTTGTTATTACATTTTGAAAATACAATGCAGATGTTCAAACATGTTCGTTGAAATTGGGTTTATTTCATATCTTAAACCATCTTCACTGTTATCGTGAAAAATATTGTAGCTGGTCTAATTACTTTTTACGGCTACATTTGATGTCTTTGACTTGCAGTAAAGTTGAAAGAGTTTCCTCCCAAAACAGCAGCTGTCATAAGCAGCTACATTTGGTTTCTTTTTCCATGGTACTGTGGCCAGTTTCTACTTCCTTCATGATATCAAATGTAGTTATATTGGCATTACTCGCTGTGTCATTTTCTGTCTGCAGTTAGGCTCAGAACTACTAAAGAGAAACCGAACGTGTACAAAAATTGTGTTCAGTATTATAGATATTGTCAAATAAAAAGATATGTTGGTCGTGACTGAGAAGGTGGCAGTATTGAAATTCAGATTTTCATAAAACTGACTGAACCTTAGCAGAAGTAGCCATGACAAAAATCTATTTGATTGAATTCTGGGCTCTTGTTCAAATATTTATGGCGCCCCTCTCAGAGACATAGCATTTGCATTGAAACAAAAGGTTATTGAGCGTGGGTGCATTGTAAATGATACCGCAAAACTTCCAGCAAATTCAAATTTAATGGTAACCTGCTGGTGAAGAAAAATGATGCAATATGCTCACAAGCTTAAGGCAGTGTTGCAATTCAGCAGCTTAGTCTTATTCAATGCTACATTAACTTTCCCATTTATGCTGCTCTTGTAAGATATAAAGCCCTCGAGCATTTTGAGGTGGCTGTCTGTTATGTCTGTGAGAGAGAGAGAGAGAGAGAGAGAGAGAGAGAGGGGGGGAGAGAGAGAGAAAGAGAGTGAGAGAGAGGGGGAGAGAGAGAGGGGGAGAGAGAGGGGGGAGAGAGGGGGAGAGAGAGAGCGAGAGAGAGAGAGAAAGAGAGTGAGAGAGTGAGAGAGAGGGGGAGAGAGAGTGAGAGAGGGGGAGGGAGAGAAAGAGAGAGAGAGGGGGAGAGAGAGAAAGAGAGTGAGAGAGGGGGGGAGGGAGAGAAAGAGAGAGAGAGACTTGTTAATGTTTGTTTTCACCCTCACTCACAGAAATTGCTTTGCCTTTTACTCTTAAGCTCTGTCTGGAGACATGCCAAAAGGATATTTATTATTTGTCTAGAATATATTATAAACAAAATGATTCTTAGGCAAGCAGGGGGCAGAAACTAATATAACGTATATGTTGATATTTTTTCTTTTACCAGTGTTTGCTCATTAGGTTGATATAACCGCCCGGTTACAGACATCTGCACACTATCTGTATCTCTGAAGGCCACTCCATTTTGAGCTGTTGTTCCCTTTGTGGAAAACAGTGTATGGAATGGTGTTGCAGCACATTGGACAACAAGGAAATATTCTATGCAAGGCTTGAGAACAGCTGCTCTGCAGTCATGATCTGAGTGAAGAATAAGCAGATCAGACCCTACGGCGCCCTGTTAGATCATACTCTATGCTTGCTTGATGATGAATGTCCCCCTGTATAGACTCGGCATAGGAAAATCAATACTCCTCAAATTGAAACAGTATAGGGTTGTATTGATCCGCCAGCACTAAATCAAAATGAGGAGGCTTTGATACATCTCTCCAAGACAGCTCCCTGCCCAGTAATGACACACTATCAATTTTAGCTTTACACTGATAAATCAAGTTGAAAATTGGATGTCAGAGTTTTTTCCAGGCAGAGAGTGATTTTTCCTGCCCTCTGGTCCCCTCTGCTGTTGACCTCTGAACCCTGCCAGTGGATTATAAAGTTCAGGCTCGTCTAAAGAGAAAGTAGATGTCAAGGCGACGCTGATGAATTCATTGAAGAATAACATCCACTTATTTTGCAGCGTCGGGCTACCTTACTGGGACGATACTATAAAGTCGCACTTGTTCTGCAGTTCTCTCACCATACATGAAGAGTAAATGAAGCAGCAACCATTCGCTTCTCACGTCCAAAATCTGTAACTTCTCAAACTATTTCAAATACACTGTTGGAAGTACACAGTGAGCGGTATATTTGCCAACTTATTGTTAGTTTTTTTTACAAGTGCATTTTTATTGCATTATTAGTTGTTTTTTTTTAAAGCATTCTTTAAATGTTTTACACCACAAAAACTATTTTTAATAATGTATAAAGAGAATATATTATTATTGATGTTTGCACCATTTACATGGTGTGCCGGTGATGTAGCCTTACACAGACAACCAGATACACCTACTGTACACACTACTGACACTTAAATATTAAGGGTGTGCAAAAAAATCAATTTATATTTGAATCGCGATTCAAGCTCTACCGATTCAAAATCGATTCATAGAATTCTAAAAATCGATTCATATATATATATATATATATATATATATATATATATATATATATATATATATATATATATTTTTTTTTTTTTTTTTTAATTGTATGTCTACTGCAATCACATGGGAAGAGTAACTACATTTACATACTGTGAATCGTTTTTTTAATCGAGAATCGTTTTTGAATCGAAAATCGATTTTGAATCGAATCGTGACATTTTCTGAATCGTGCACCCCTATTAAATATTCACAATCTGAGCTGCAGTGAATCTCTCTCGTGTCATTCTCTGCCATTCATTCGCCAGCACTCTCGGATACTAATTGTTTGGACATGGCCGCCCTAACAGAAATGTAAAAGGGTCTGAAGGAGACAACCCTCCTTTTGTTCCCATGTGGGCGTCCGTGTTCACATCAGCAGCATCAGTGACAGCTGACGGAGGAGCGTCCGCTGGCCCCCACAGCAGACCTTAACCTTACCTGACTAGTCTATTGATTGTCAACATTTCTTCTGTATAATTACTTTTTTGTAGCAGAGGAGAGAAAAGGGAAAATGGCGGCATATATTGATCTGTGGCAAGGCAGTGAAACAGCCGTTTCCCTTGACTAACAGTGAGTTTCATCTCTCACTCTTGATGAATGGTAACAATCTGCCCCTGGATAATAACTTTGTGATGGAATGAACCTTTTTACTCATGATGCGCGCAGAGTATTTGGTTTCGCCTGAAAGGGTTATCAATTCTAATAGAAGTCCACTAACACAATGGGGGAGCACCTTTAGAGGCCCTTACAGCTCAGGGGGTTCTAGGTCTGATGGCCCCTCTGGGGCAAAAAAGAAAGGCCAAGGTCTCTGGTTGGTCCTGATAGTATAAACAAAAATCAACCTGACAGTATAAAATATATAATTCAAAAATATTCTTCTTTTAGACATCCAGAGTAGCAGGCTTTCTTTGAAAACCCTTAGGATCAATGCAAATGTAATTCAGTTACAATTAGTAAGAATATAATATAATTAAGTAACCCTAGATGCCACTATAAAATCAATGTACCTCTAAATGACTTCTTATTCTGCCCACCCCCACAAAGCCATTTTTGTCTGAACCAGTCCTCTGCATACCATCTTTCATTCTGCAGTCCACGATCTACAGATAAAATGCAGCTTCTTTTAAAACAGCTTGCAAGTGATTATGTTTTTATTCTTCATTTAATTAGACCATATTTATAACATGATCCTCTTTTTGTTCTTGCAAGCTGGTATTCTCTCTACTTGCATTTGTTCTTGACCTAGACCAGGCTCTAGTCCCGTGGGGCACTCTTAACCTTGCACACTGTGCTAATTATCTTTGGAAAGAGGCCCATTCACACAACCATCAATTTCATCGGGTGTTGAAATTGAGCTGGGCATCGCCTGACTGTGCCCCATTTCCGATGAAAGATGGGGATCCACAAAGCTGGCGATCCAGCGGAGTTCACCTAAAGTACAGTACGGTTCCTCATCCCTCGTCTGATCGCGTACGTCTGTCTTCATTACTCCAGATGACCTGGAGTTTATCTTGTTGCTGCTGTATTGTCTCCCTTTGGTCTTTGTCCATTACCCATGGGTCCGTGTGCCTATTCTCTATCTCTAAAACTACAAAAGAAAAGTCATATCCAATAACTGGAAGCGTTTGGATCTTAGCTTGGTATCCTCACGTCTGCAACAGTGTTGAGTGTAGTGATGAGGAAGAAATGGCGAAATTAAAGAGATGAAAGTCTCGTCTACCATTTGCAGCCCGCTGTGGTAATCTGATCACGATGTTGGCCACAAAGTCACTTCACGCTTGGCATTCAACAGACGCATGATCAAACTTGATGTGTTTTATAGGGAAAATGACTGTGTACTTTTTTCTTAGTTTATAGGTTACTTTGAAAGCAGTGGGCTGAGAAATGCTCATCACCATATGGTTGCCAGTCACCACTTTTTGATGCACAGTCTTTTTTTTATTTATTTATTTATTTTTTTAATCCAGCAGCAGTATGTTGGGGAATGTGCTATAAAAATGCTTACCAGAAAGAATGCACTTGTTGACAGACAATGGTTTAGCATTTCCCCGCTTTGGTTTTTAGTGTCTGCTGGCTGCCTGATGGTTTTCATGATGTGTGGAATCCCTATCATTAGATCCACATATGTGGTTGTCATTTTAATGGGATCAAAGGACCGCTTCCATTAAAGGAGAACTCCGGGCAATTTTTCATCAATCTTGATCGCTATAAGCATGTGAGTACTGTCGATAGCAAAAAAAACGAGCCGAATCAGTGCTAGCAATATGGAGCTGCTGCAGCTAATGCCGAGAGCTCCCACTTAGCTAAAACGGCAGTTTTGGGGGCATATCATAAAGAGTGCCTTTGTGCCTCTTAACAGACACAAAATGCAATTAAAATGTCTGTGCAACATGAACAGGGCCTTACATGACAACAAGATGCGTTTTCAACTCAGACATTGTTTAAATTCACCTACCCTGTTAGCTGCTAGCTGCCGTCTGGGATGAGTGAGTGTTCAGCCAGGCTTCGGTAATAATCATCAAGCAGCAGTTCTGTGTGTATTTGTAGCATGTATATCCATTTTGTGTGCGATCCATCTGGCGTTGGTGAATAGTAGTCTCTGCAGTGGCGAACTGTGTGTTAGTTGCCTTAGCCAGGCTAGCAGGGCCGACCGGCATCCTTCTACTTCCTCCCCGCCTTCCTCACCTGCCACGGCCGACAACAATCCACGGGCGCCCGCTGGTCTGGTGGATGTCCTCCAGAGGACAGTTCATGCTTTTGCGGTGAAATTTTTGCAGCGAAAAAAGTTTATTTCCCCCTCAAAAATAGGTAATTGAGCACTGTAGTGGTTACTACATGGAAACGGGCCAAATGATGCCTGTTTCTTGTAAAGTAACAGCGTTACAGGAGGCTGGCTGTAGTCTTGCGCTGAAGTCCCGCGGGAATTCAGTTGTAGCAGGAAAAGGTAAACGGCAGTGTGCAGATCGGAGTGTAGTGTGTGAAGAGCGAAGAGCGGAGGTGTTCACAAGGGAAGAAGCTTGGAGTAACGTAACTATGGAGCTAGAGCTAGCCTTCAGTAACGCTATTACTATACAAGAAACAGGCATCATTTGGCCCGTTTCCATGTAGTTACATAGTCACTGATATGATCATAACCACTACAGTGCTCAATTACCTATTTTTGAGGGGGAAATAAACGTTTTTCGCCACAAAAATTTCACCGCGAAAGCATGAACTGTCCTCTGGAGGACATCCACCAGACCAGCGGGCGCCCGTGGATTGTTGTCGGCCGTGGCAGGTGAGGAAGGCGTGGAGGAAGTAGAAGGATGCCGGTCGGCCCTGCTAGCCTGGCTAAGCCAATTAACACACAGTTCGCCACTGCAGAGACTACTATTCACCAACGCCAGATGGATCGCACACAAAATGGATATATATGCTACAAATACACACAGAACTGCTGCGTGATGATTATTACCGAAGCCTGGCTGAACACTCACTCATCCCAGACAGCTAGCAGCTAACAGGGTAGGTGAATTTAAACAATGTCTGAGTTGAAAACGCATCTTGTTGTCATGTAAGGGCCCTGTTCATGTTGCACAGACATTTTAATTGCATTTTGTGTCTGTTAAGATGCACAAAGGCACTCTTTATGATATGCCCCCAAAACTGCCGTTTTAGCTAAGTGGGAGCTCTCGGCATTAGCTGCAGCAGCTCCATATTTTTTTTGCTATCGACAGTACTCATATACTTATAGCGATCAAGATTAACGTAAAAATTGCCCGGAGTTCTCCTTTAAGTAACGTTATTTAGTTAAATAAGAGATTGTTTCTTACATGTCTGGACTAAATATGGTGCCAGAATTACCTCAATAATTCTGTTTGGGCAGATACATGTTACATGTTACAGGTACATACATTTATTTCTTATTTTATTTTTTATCACTACTTTTAGATGCAGCGTTGTTGCATCTCCTCATTGGACTTTTGTCCTCATGGACTTTGTAACTCATAGTCCAAGCCTGTTAGGACAACTGAAAGCGAAAGAAAAGACCACTTGTCCTCAGAGTTGCACTGAAAACTGTGTGTGTGTGTGTGTGTGTGTGTGTGTGTGTGTGTGTGTGTGTGTGTGTGTGATAGAAACCAGTCACTGCGCCTTTGAATAGAATTGTCACTGATTACTGGTATTTATTATAATTACCCCCCACTCATGTCACCAATGGAAGCTTTTAAAATGAATATAATGGTGTTTTATTGAATCAGCATGTCCCTGTCCTTCCTGCCAACCGCCTCACACAAATCTCCTCGGAGCATAAACAGAATAAAAAAGAAATCTTGAACCATGAGATCCTCATATTCCCTGTACATGTTTTATTGAGCCATTCCGGTTTAAGGGACTTGAAAAAACATGAAGGTAATTATTGCTTTCGACAACAGATCTGTGTAATTACTTTTATTCAATTATGTTATCTTTAAACGTATGGGATTTTATTTTACAAGGCAATTGCATGGCTTTTAGTGAGTAAGCACTCTTAAGTACAGTGCTCAGCATAAGTTGACAAAAAAGAGGAATAAAAAAATCATCTTTTGGAAATTGATCTTAATGTCTTAATTAAAAAAATGAGGAAAAATCCAACCTTTAAGGACACCAATTTGCCAAGAGATTGGCATGGTTTTATTTCAGTTAGCCTAATAGCTGGTTTGATTTGCATTGAGAGATGATTTTATAGAAAGTACCCCATGCCAATCTCTAGGTATGGTGAAGGCTATGTGATGATGTGGGGCTATTTTAATTCCAAAGGCCAAGGGAACTTTATCAGGATGCATAGTATCCTGAATCCATGAAATAACTGGCCTTTAAAAATAAAAATCTGCCTGCCTCTATGGGAATTTAACATAGGGGTGTACCTACTTATGCCCCCTGTATTTTAAGGATGAACATGTATTTATTTCCGATACATTATTCATTCACAAAGAAAATTGGTGTCCTTAAAGCTTGGTTTTTTTAATTAAGGCATTAAGATCAATTTCCAAAAGATGACTTTTTATTCCTCTTTTTAGTCAACTTTAGCATGGGTGTATTCACTTATGCTGAGCACTGTAGCTGACCTGTAATGTATATCTTTTTTCATTCATCTGAGCCTTTACTGATTTGACACACGATTTAGGCCTCAAACAAGCACCTTCAACCTGGTTGGTTTTTCCTTGCACTGGTTCAAGTTGACATTTTTACTCCAACACCAAAACTATTCTCCAAATAACCAGACAAAATATGAGAAAACAAAAAAGGGTCTCTGCTGCTCTAATATAACAGCAGCACTAACAATATATCACCCTTTAATCCAATATGAGCCCTTGTCAGCTGTCAAAAGTATTTCTCTCGTCTAGAATGATGTTATAATTTCTTATAAAACTGTTATCAGTCCTTTTGGTTTTTATTTTCCTCCCCATCTCATTTTGAATTATGCCTGTCAGCTTCCCCTTTCCTTTTACAAACAAAACCCATTCCCTGTAGACTCGGGTGTTGGATCTGGCAACTCGGAAACCTCAGGACGGCTCCTTGAGGAAAGGTGTGCTTTAAATACCTATTTAAAAGAGAAGAGAATAGACGATAGTCCTCTTACACATTTATCCTACTGCACTTAGCAAGTCTGAAAGCATCCATAAATAATGGTGCTCCTGTTTCCTGTAGGTTATCAGTGCGGGAAAATTAGCTTTTAAAATGCAGTTTGAAATCCATTTGGGTGATTGATGGGTGACAAGACTAATACATTTTGGCAGGTTCTAGGAGGCCAGCTCACAGCCATTCTTTATGGTTGTCATGAAGCCAGACACATTTGATGTGGAAAATAAGGAGGTCCTGAACCAACTCTGCTTAATAAAGAATGCCATTGTGTGGACAATTTGTTGTTACACAGACAATACAAACAACCGGCTTCCTATTAATGATTCTGAAATGAATAAACTAGTTGTATTTCATCACCTGTACTGAAAATGTATTGTCTCCATTTTTGAAAAACGTAGGGATCAGGCTCGATTGTTAGCTTTTGCAATATATTAAATGGCTCAAATGTGTGCGTGTGCTTGCCAAGTACCATTTTACTATATGGTTTTGAGTCCCATGTGAGTGAGGCTGACGCTGATTTTGACAAAAAGTTAAACTTATTGCTTATTCCTTAATTGCATGCAATTAAGACATGAATGTGCCATTCAGTGGCTCGTGCCACCTTAGAAATCACTTGTGTGAGAGCTCAGAAGCTCCCAGCTGTAGATCTTAGATTATCAGGACTGCAATCCTTCTGAGCACTTTTTGGACCACCCTCAGAGAGGAGGTTCCTTCAGCACAGCACTTTGGCACAGTCCAAATCCGGCCAAGCACTGACCACATAGTCTAGAATATCACAGGTCCTATTCAAATGGCAGAATACCACATTCAAACTGAAACCATCTGCACAGGACAGATCAAAGGGAAGACGCATCAAAATCTTGGCATCCAACTGGTATATCAGTCAATATAACTCGAGGGTTTGGTTTGTTGTGCATTTGATTGCTGTTAAACACAAATGAATGGCTTAAACTAAAGTTGTACTCAAGTTAGCGTCCTTAAGCAGACCAAATAAAATGCATAAAATGCCGTTAATACTGTTATAAGGAAATCTTCAAAGTGGTGGATTTATCCCCCACTGGCATCTGCTGTCTATTTGCACTAAGAATTAGAGGACATAATCTTCAGCAGTAATCGCCCAGTTGCCTACAGTGGATTTACATTTTTCACACTGCGTAATCTTGCATTTACAATATAATTTACGTGGGTTTCTCCTTTCAACCCACTGACATCTCTCTTTTCCTCAGTTAAGCTTTGAGGGAGATTGACAGGGGACAAGCTCAAGGCGTTTGCATACAGCGACTCATGATACTTTGTGCACACAACGAACGCACACACACACATACTCAATTTTGATTGATACTTAACTGAAACTGAGCTCTTGTTGCTGTCAGAGCCCAGCTAAGTCTCCTGATCCTCTTGATTTCTGACATTTGTAGATATTATATTCATGGAGCAAGGAGGCTGTATTTTGTGATGTGATCCCCTGTAACACTTTAATCTGTTTAGACTGCTTCAATACTGCAGCAGGGAAGGGGGCAGAGACCATACAATGCAATAGACGGCTGCATGCCAAGGTCTTACTGTACATCCTGCATGCACTGCAAAATCTCTACTCGGATTTGGACGCACAGTACCAGATCCCAGGTCTTATTTGGAGCTTTGAGTGACGGTTTTTAGTGTTTTACTATTTTATAATTTGGAGGCAAAGACAACATTTTAGATAATAGCATAAAGAGTTCTGTTCTACTACAGCATGGCCAGCGTGGATATTGGAATGTTCTCTTCTAACCACACATACTGTAGCTGTTGAAGTTCAACAAAATGAAACCGAGTGATGCCATATTTCTTCAAATCTAGCTGAAAACTAAATGAAAATGAACCTCATGCTAGGCTGATGTAATCACATCTTACCTTACTGTCAACTGCACACCAGTTATTTCAGTCATCACTATTTTGTATGTATTACTCCTCCCCGTTAAGGGTAAATTAAAGCAAGACTCTTTGCTGCATTTCCTTCTAAAGGAAGCATAAAGGCTTTGAAATAGCTCCAGCTAGTGCACAGTTGGAACAAGCAGCACTTAGTAACCGAATGCTAGTCCTGGTGCTTAATGGTTTGCATTAGCTGCAGGCAATAAAATTATCCCAGGTCCTCACTTATGTTGAAATAATCATTTACAAAGATGGTTACCACATGCTGGAACTGTTTTCTTCTTTTTCTCTCCCTTTTTTACGACCCTAATTCGCTGTTATTAATAATGAATAAAAATGCAATTTTCAGTCGAGTTGCTCCAGGGGTCTGGGAATCATTTCAATGAATATTTCAGCACATTATTTTAATCATGGCTCCACATATGCAGGGAGGGGGCTTGTTTTATAGGCTCATGCCTCAACCGCCCCAAGACCCCGATCATTAAACCCCACGCTGTCTGCGTTGAGGTTCCTACCTTTGATTTACAAGACTTGTTAAAAAACATTGTAAAAAAAGGCAAGCTGTGCCATTTATACTTGTAATTTGATGCTGTATTTGTTAATGGGAGTGCCTGTGATTTATGTGTGCTGGTGCTGCTGCTGCTCCCTGCTGTTCTTATGCTATAGGCTTTAGCAGAGCTAACATTACTGGGCCTCTGCAGAGCCTGCCACTAGTCAGCCTAATAAATCTGCTATGCGTGGCCTGATTTCCCTCCTCAAGATGTTTACCCCCGATAAGGACGTGGCTGCTGTAATCAGACCATCAGTGAGGGGTGTGTGCTCCATCTAACCTGCCTGTCTTCTTGTCTCTATCATAGTCAGCTGCACGACTTCTGGCGTCTCGACTACTGGGAGGATGACCTGCGGCGGAGGCGGAGATTTGTCAGGAACCCATTTGGCTCCACCCACTTAGATGTCACATGCAAGTCACTGCAGGAGTATGGTGAGTTTATCATTTCTTTGATCACAGTATTTTTTTTTTTTTAAAAAAACCATCAGAATTAGGGAGCTGAACATTCAAGAACATAATTACCCCATATTAAATGTAGAATATAAATGTTGCCGTTATAGTCCATGGAAAATGCATTGAAAGGGCACTGAAGTTAGCCCACGTTTGTCCATATAGTTTAGCATATTGCTCAGGAGAAGTTAAGTGTCGTTTTAATGGCTGACATATTTATGAGTCCTGTGAATTGAACATGACATATACATTTTATTGCACTTTTTTATTTCCATCACAGCACATACTCAAGAACAAATTGGATCTCTCCCTTTATTGTTTCTTCTCTTTGCCTAACTTTTTTTCTTCTCTTTGCCTGAAACTTTTTTTTTTTTTTTTATTGACCCAGTCAGTCTTTTAGTGTTGCCCACCACCTTGTGTCAATTTTGCCTTATGTCATGCAACACCGACTTGTAAAGGAAAAGATTTTTAAAGTACTATTAAACACCATTGGCCCTGCTCTCCCATCTGTAATTGAATAGCAGAGCAAATGTATTAATGGCACAAGGGTGAATGTATTGATTCTGAAATGAATGGAGTAAGCACCTTCTTTACTTTATAGAAAATAGAAAACAGGCAATGCATTATGATCAGGGTAGCCTTTTAAAACGACTGTAGACCTATAGCAGCACATGCATAGTGATCACAGTGTTCACTGACCTCTTGCTGTCTCAGTGTGGAGCTACTCAGTGTTCAGGACATCATCTTGCTGCTTTGCTAGCTCTGCCGTGACTGCTGTATTAGGATCATGGCAGCACTGTAGATAAACGCATGCCAGCTGCTGCTTCGGCTGCAGGTGGTCCATATATGAGACACTGATGCAATAATTGCACCGTCTGCTTTAGATTTTGTGGTGGCTCCATTATGGTGAGCTAATTTTGTGGGCTTTTGGTGATATGTTGACACTGCTGGGGGGAGGACTCAAGGAAACAAATGTTATAACTTCAGCACTTTAAACCTGCTTCAAAATATTAAAGACACTTTGAACACCGATATCATCTGCAAAGAAATTGCATTGCATCAACATTGCCTACCTGTAAATACCAGCACACCTGTAAAACATATCAAAACATCAATATAAAAGTCAAACTTCCCCTGCAGCGTAATGCGCCTAGCTTTTGATCCACATTTTCAGTATGCTGCAAATGATGCTCACCTCACTAATAATTGCTAATTGCAGTTTACACCTTTCCAGTCATTGCTGTAATCTTTTTTCAGACATTTACTCATTATTTTTTAGCAGTTCCAGCTGTTTTTTGTACTTTTTTTATTTTAAAGGTCCTATTACATGCTGCTTTTTGGATGCTTTTATATAGGCCTCAGTGGTCCCCTAATACTGTATCTGAAGTCTCTTTTATATAGACCTTATTGGTCCCCTAATACTGTATCTGAAGTCTCTTTTATATAGACCTTAGTGGTCCCCTAATACTGTATCTGAAGTCTCTTTTATATAGACCTTAGTGGTCCCCTAATACTGTATCTCAATTCAATTCAATTCAATTTTATTTATAGTATCAAATCATAACAAGAGTTATCTCGAGACACTTTACAGATAGAGTAGGTCTAGACCACACTCTGTAGTTTACGAAGCCCTCTTTCTAGTCTCTTTCCCGAAATTCAGCCTTGGTGCAGAATTCCAGCCACTAGAGCCAGTCCCACAATGAGCTTTCCTTAGGATGTGCCATTTCTGTGTCTGTAGCTTTAAATGCTATTGAGGAGGAGAGGGGGGGGGGCAAGGTGGAGGGTGGGGGTGTGGCCTTGACCAACTGCCATGCTTCGCTTGTTTTCAAGCCATGATGTCTCTCTCTTTCTCATGGGTGGGCCAAATTCTCTGGGTGGGCAAAGGAGAGAAAGGGGAGGTAACCTTTCCCCTTATGACGTCATAAAGGGAAGATTCCAGATTGGCCCATCTGAGCTTTTCATTTTCTCAAAGGCAGAGCAGGATACCCAGGGCTCGGTTTACACCTATCACCATTTCTAGCCATTGGGGGACCATAGGCAGGCTGGGGGAACTCATATTAATGTTAAAAAACCTCATAAGGTGAAATGTTCATGCCATGGGACCTTTAATGTATTATTATTATTTTGTAACTTAAAGACGGAAATAAAGATGCATTAAATTCAGCTTAGACAAATTCCAACACACACTTCTTCTGACGGAGCTTTTGAGGTATGTGGGGGCGATCGTGCAACATATTAAGCTATGTTGTGGAGAAACTAGAACTGTCCTTCTGGGAAGGAGCAAGGTCCAAATAGCTGCCTTCCAAGCCTTTGTAAGTATTTGATACTGAAACTGAAACATTGTGCAACAAAGGCTTGCTCCATCTGCTTTGTCAGTTAGCATCGCCCATTGGCCTCTTTACCTACTGCGCAGTTGCTCAAATTGGTATACGTGTGTGTCATTTCCTTTAGTGACTTATATGAGAGAAGACACACCAGCCCGATAATCGGCCGTCGGACCGTCTGGCGAGGTCGGTGACTCGAGTCTGTTCGGCGTGTCCCGTGCCGTCGGCCGTCCGAGGAGCCGTCGGCCTTCATTTTGGCCGACCCGACATGTTCAGTCGGAGACAGGGCCGTCGGGACTCACCCGGAAATGGGGAGCGGATGAGCCTCTCAAAATCTGACGAAAATCTTTTAAACTGACCTTTGTCAATCTGAAATGAAGACAGATTCAGAAACTGCACGGCCTATTTCTCGCTTAAAATGTTTTCAGAAACACGTTTCGGTGAACTATTTTAGTACAATATGAGATCATATTCTGAACAAGCCACCATGACAGTCTGGCTGTGAAAAAAAAAGACCACGTGACGCGTTCGTCCAATCAGCTGCCGGTTTTCATTTTCTGGGAAATAATCAGACTGTTAATGGAAACAATACAGAGCAGCGCCGCCTGCTGCTATGGAGACGTATTACGTTTTGCGCAGAGCGTGCGCTCAAGTCGGCGTCGCCTCAGTGTGTTCTGAGGCACTTTTTGGACCTCGGGACCCGACTGATCAGTCCGACTGGCTTTACTGCCGACGGTCGGCCGTCTGGTTGGTGGGTCAGGGCCTTAAGACAGATGTCCTCAAGACAGTGCCACAAACACATATCATATCAGTCCATCAGATCACTAGAATATGCTTTTGAGCTCTCAGTTTTGTTTCTGTTGACTGAAGTCCTGCTGGCATGCAACGGTTTTAATGAGCGAAATAATGTATAAACTTGTCAAGTGAAAGGGATCACCTGCAGTCAGATGGCCTTCTTGCTCTCCTTTAGAGGTGAGCTGCACTTTCAGGGTTTTTTCAGCAGGCTTTGATGTGGTTGCACAGCGGAGGGAGGCCAGGTTTCATTATGAGTTAAGATGAGAAGAATCTTTTGTTTTTTTTTCGAGCTTCAGTAGATTTCATTGGCAGTGACAGTTGGCAGTTTTTTGTTTTTAAATGCCCTATGACAGTTTTTTTTTTTTGGAATGAATATTCATTTTTAATTAGCATGGTATTAAAGATAGGACCTGTCTTTAGCTGATAACCCTGGTGCAGAGGCACAGAGGTTGGATATCCATTAGTCATAACATCCAGACTTTGCTTCCTAGATGTGACAGGGATCTCTATTGAACTTTTTAGTGGGTTGCCGGCTGCATAGGCACCAGAGTAGACAAACAACAAAGAGGTTGTTTGAGTTGGCCCTTGAGAGTCATTATTAAAGCTTTAAAATCCGGGACTATTGGATAACCAATAGGTTGTCCAAATTGAATACACAGTTTCTGGTTTGACAGCAGGATATGACAATATACGCTCAGCCTCCATCTTGAGTTTGAAGAGGGCAGACTTGAACTGTTGTGTTCACAGTAAACGTCAGTCTTACGAGCTCACTTGGGGGAAATGAAAGTTTTTTTTCATCACAAAGAATATTTTAGTATGTGAGTGGCCTGTGTCGGTTTTTGACAGCAGAGTATCTCGAGAGTCTCACAATCGTCTGTGTTTTCTCTTACAGTACGAAATAAAAGATTCTTTGCCATTTTAGAAGTTGGATTCTTTGATTCGTTGTTGTGTGGATTTCCAAGAGAGATTTACTTGACCAATTATTTTGACCACTTGCCAATGCAACATTTTTAAACCCAGATGTTAAAATTGTACCTTTTTTTGTAAAAGGGTTTAGGGTTCAATGCCTTTTTTTCTCTCCATATTATCATATTATTATATGCCAAGAGAAGAATTTAGATTGAACATTCTTCCTGAAGTTCTTAAAGAGTGCAAATGTTGGGAAACTCATATTATGCTTTTTGGCTTTTTCCCTTTCCTTTATTGTGTTATATATCTTTTTTGTGCATTTTATAGGTTTACAAAGTGAAAAAGCCCAAAGTCCACCCCAAAGGGACTTACCATCTCCAACAGAAAACACTGTTCACAAACTGCTCCAAACAGCTCTATTGTAGTCCAGCCTTTACTTCAGAGACAAACGTGGTCACTTTGGAACACACGTTATAATGCTCGCCTAGCTGCTAGCATGGCACGCCCTCATACTCTGCTTCTGACTGGCTAGTAGTCCTTACCTAGGTACTGCACGTGTGTGACTCCCAACAAAGATGGAATAGAAGTGTGATGCCTCACTCTGTAGCTAAAACAGAGTTTTTTGAAAATTAAACCATGTAAACCTATTCTGATATAACCTCTAAATACAATTATGAACCTGAAAATGAGCATAATATGAGCACTTAAAAATATCAAGTTGATATATTGGCATAAGCAGTGCATAAGTGTAATCGTTGGAATGACTTTTGTGCTTTGTGTGTGTGTGTGTGTGTGTGTGTGTGTGTGTGTGTGTGTGTGTGTGTGTGTGTGTGTGTGTGTGTGTGTGTGTGTGTGTGTGTGTGTGTACATTGATGAGCGTGTGTGATGGGAGGTTAAACTCTGCCTCGTTGTCTATTAGCAGCATTGACAGCTTAGCCAGCACATTCTGTCTCTGCCCTCTGCCTGTAATAACCTGCCCTGTTACAGCCAGCCACGGCCCAGTATCAGAGTATATTGTTAGGTGATTGGAATTGGGCAAGCATGAAATGGAAGTCACGTTAATATTGATCCAAGTGTTTAACGGGGTGTTTTACCTCCGGGTGTCCTTGCTGTCTCATTTCAGGTGAGCTGCTTCTCTCAGAGCTGATTGCCCCGGGCAGAGATCGTTATAGCTCTTTAGAGGCACCAGTCTCATGATGAGATATTAACCTTCTCCAGCTTTATAATAATCAAAGCTATTAAATCTGGGACAAATGACACCAGGACATTTACTAACATGCAAATCCGGCGGACGTTTGAATGCAGCCTTTTCGGTAAATGCATGATGTGCTCGGATACGGTTATGTGGAGTACCTATAACGTTCAGGTCCAGATGTGGGGATTATTAGACACTGCTGTGAATGTTTTGATGGAGAGAAGATGAGGTTGTTCGTAAAGCTCTGGCAGCACAGTAGACACGCACTGCACATCCCAGGATATTGAATAAAGATCACCCCAAGAGGAAGCGGCTGTACCGTATAAACTCCCCTACATCAAAGTTCTAATGTTTATTTTAACAGTCTCAAAACACATACGGATGGCTTGCATCACAGGAAGTATGAAGCTGTCATCCCCCCCCCCCCTCCCCTCATTTCATCTTTCAGTGCAGAGTAAATAAAAGTGAAGAGACAGAGGGCAGAATTGCATCGCCCTACCGGTAATGCAATCCCATGGACTGGACTTTTTCTCTCCATGTGGAATGTGGAGCCCGTGGAGAAGGAGGGAGCGTAGGAGGGCAGGATCTGAAACAGATAGAGTCTGGGAAATGGAAGAGATGTATTTAAAACATTCTATAGAGCTCAAGTTATATGGATGTTTGATGACCGCACATAACACTGATGTACATGCTAAGATAGTGTAGTAAATAAGCTATGGAACCGAGGCTTACACTAATGCTTGTTATCTACAGCGATCTGACAGAATGAGACATAAAACAGACAAATTCCTGCAAAAGCTCCAGGGTTTCATTTTTTTTTTACTCCAGGTCTTTGTTAAGAAAGAGGTCGAGATAGCTGTGGGTCTTTAGTTGTGTCCAAAATGTTGCCTGCTATATCAGTTGACAAACATTCAGTGGTAAAAACCTCTCATAATGACCATCCTTTAGGTATTTTGTGTTTTAATTGTAGTCGTGTATATTAAATTACCCAAAGTATTTGTGAAATCAGGTTTTTTACCCATACATTATGTTGTGGGTTTGTTTTTGATGAGTGGCAGTGAAGT
Organism: Sander lucioperca; assembly: GCF_008315115.2. NCBI lineage: Eukaryota > Metazoa > Chordata > Actinopteri > Perciformes > Percidae > Sander > Sander lucioperca. The sequence continues at coordinate 21,621,671 of NC_050177.1, read as the reverse complement.
GGTTGAGGCAGGGTGTATAATACATGGGAGACTCGCTGAGGCTGTAAAAATGAAATGCTAGTGCCACGAAACTCTCCAGCATTGCAGTGCCTGAAACATGGACCCTTGGCAACAGTATTGTATTTGATTCAAATGTCTTTTCAAGGCCATTCAGCTCTTATCTAATCCATACTGAATAGTAAAACTACTGAACACTGAAATATTTCCAAAGTGGGAGCCTGTATCTAAGATTATGAAGTTTATTTGAATTGAACTTTAGCTTGTTCACAAAAGAACACATTTACTTGGCTTTATTACTCTGAGGAGTTCCTGTTATCTATTTGTCTCACGTGAAACACAAAATGTTGCTGCTCAATTTCTCCATCTATAATGCTAAAGTCACAATGATATTTACACTTTAACTTCCTGTAAAACTGTCACCATCAGCATTAAAGACTGTATAGTAATCTCACTTCTTTGTGTGAGCTGGGACCAAGTCCTCTTCCAGCAGAATCACATCACATTAAAGAAGTAAAGAAGCTATTTCATGGTGTCTTCAAAAAAAATGGTTGCATCCCCTTTTTTTCAGGATTGCATTATAAATATAGCCTAGAAATCTAGACGCACCCTAGCGGCAGCAAATTTAATTTGCAGCAGGGGGGTCCAGGCACTCTCCGTTGGCTTGCGAGTTGGAAAAACCAAACTCTAGTCAGGCCAATCACATCGTGTATAGAGTCGGTGGGCGGGCTTATGGCTGTTGCTGCTGGGAACAGCGGTCTTCTGGAAGACTTGGAGTTCAGCTTTTCTTTGAGAAAAGAACAAAGAACGGCACTGAAGTCATTCTTAAAAAAGGAAGATGTGTTCGGAGTTTTGCCAACCGGATACGGCAAAAGTTAAATCTATCAACTAGCTCTGCTACCTTCTTCATTACTCTGGTTGGTTGTAGCACTATCCTATTTGAAAGACCACCGTTTATCCCGCCTCTCAGGTTGAGCCCAGTCAATGGTGAGTTCCCAGACCCAACATCTGGATGTGGGTCTGGCTTGTCAGGCTATTGTCAGGATGTAGGTCAATGCAAAGTGTAGTGACTAGGGATGGGGGGGGGGGGGTTGAGAGTCAATGTCAGTCAGGGGTCCGGGGCCTTGTTGGTGAGGCTGACTGCACAGGGGAACAAACTGTTTTTATGGCGTGAGGTTTTGGTCCTGATGGACCGCAGTCTCGTGCCAGAGGGGAGAGGTTCAAACAGTTTGTGTCCAGGGTGAGAGGGATTCACTACAATCTCTAGATTAGATTTTTAGGAAAAATTGTGCCTTAACAGGCAATCGGTAGACACCCTCCTCTCACGACCATGGATCCTTGTTGAACCCCAGTGATGAGTGCTCAGGGGCGTCCTCCATTGGTCACAGCTGGCAGGTCTTCATCAGCCTCCAATGAGGTCATGAAAGCTCTGAAATGCACTTTAGTGAGTGTAATTAGTGCACTCTGAGGCAGTTGTAACTCAGTGATTGAACAAGAGGACCCGTGAGAATGGTGGTCGGTTCCTGAAGGGCTTTAAGTAGACATGAAATGACATGAAACTGCTGTGATTTTTTTTCCAGAGACATGGAGAAGTCAACGCCAATGGCCTTCGATGGACTCTCACCTTGTGCAGGTTAATTAGATAGATGCTAGTCGGTGTAGCGTCATTATACAGTGAGCCAGCGTAGGCAACATGTTTTCCTTTCTTTAATACACAAATGTAAAAGAATTTCAGCTTCTCACAGCATAAAATCAACTGAGCAAAGAATGTTTAAATCCTTCAGCAGGTGATGATTGAATGTGCATATAGTATCTACCCCTGCCTGCACTTGTCTCTTGTTCTTTTTCATTATAGGTCATTCGTACGAGTTATATCAAGGGCCATTCTCTTTGTTTTGCCATTTAGTGGTCAAGGGTGAACACATGAAAACGTTTGTGTTGAGTCTGCATCGACACCACTGCACAGCAAGTCCTTTAATAGTGACAAATGGCGACCCTTTCCACAGCCGCACTTTTAATACAAGAGTGTCTCAGAGTCAACGGGCTATCACTCATGAGAAGATCACTTCTCATGTCAGCACTTTTTCTCCTTCATGTCATAGCTCTTTGTTTCTTGATATTTATAACCATATTACTTTGTCTGTGAGAACAAAATTGCATTTTGGGTAAAGCTGAACCCCACCTCCCCCACAACAGTAGATGTTGGTCATTTGTGTGTAGAAATCAGCACGGTTTATTTGATCTACTCAGCCCTGTACAGACTTGCCAATCAGAACATCAGCCTGACTGCTGAACGTTCCCTCATTTTACTCGGAGCGTAATGATGGTTTACAGAATTACAGTTTTAAGTTTCACTCCTTTTGCTTTGATCTCTGACCGCTGGCTGGCTTTTGCCTTTAACATTGCACAGAATTCATTTCCGAAACACACAGACTTCTTCCCTCTGTCTGATGAAAGCACTCTAGATATGAGACAGAGCAGGAAGCAGACTTTTTTTTTTCTCAGTAGCAGTGTTGACATGAGTCAAATGTGACCTCTTCAAGACAAGGTACATGTTCCTCAGGGGAGGGAGAGGCAAATTAAGAGCTGTGCTGAAAGGAAACATGTCAGACGGGTGTCAGCCACCTCCCATTTCTTGATATGTGTTCTTCCTTTCATGCATGCAAGTTTGTTACTCGGTTATTCCCTACATTGCACTTCAGAACGACAAATTCGCATAAAGGTTTTGCGCAGCCGTGTGGCAGGCACATGTTGGAGATGGGCTGATTTAAACTGATAAATGTGTTGCGAGACCTTGTTTTTTTCAGTGTGCATGCTCCACCATAGCCATGTGATGAAGTGCTGGTGTAAGCAGCCTCCTAATTGTGCTGCCTTTTCAGTCTCACTCTTGTCAAGTCTCCAAAAGCGGCAAATGATATCTCTAATCGACTACGAGCTTGAGATGTATCCCCCGACTCAGCTGTTGGTCTTTCAAGCTACAGATAGTGTTTCATTGTTGACCTTGTCTAAAAATAAAAGCTAAATCACCTCTGATGTTCAACCACGCGAAATGTATTCAATGAACGAACGTGTACACTGACATACTTTCATACGGAATGGCAAGTACATTAGTGAGCATCTCATATCAGGTTCATCCTGCATATATTATGTATTTCATGTTCTCCATGGTTTGTTTCTTTTAATACATTTTACTAGATGTTATGCATTTTAATAGCCTATGAAAGAAGTTTCTTTTGTTTGAACGTGGATATGCACAGACTTCATTAGAATAAACCTGTTAAGCTCACTCTCTGATTTATCAAGAGTGAGGTTATGATGCCTGGTTCAATCAGTTATTTTGAGGTTTTTGCGGTGTGCTTTTGGTTTACACAAGGAATAATTTGTGTGTGTGTGTGTGTGTGTGTGTGTTTTGAGTTTTTTGGTGGATGCGTGGGTGGTGTTCTTGTTTTTCTTATTATGATGCATTTTCTTGTACTAAATGTGTTTTATATATGTTGGCTATATGCATTACTGAAATGCACTGTATATTGTAAATTATTTTTGCCTTGCCATACTGTACTTTCTAGGCAAGCTTTTGCTCAGTCAATGAGTGCCACAGCTGAACCATTCCATACTCACAGTATAGTACAGTATTGCTGAACAGAAATATATCAATGGAAACTGCAATATTTATTTATATTTATTCAGAGTAGGAAATAGGTGGTAGGACCATGCCAAGGAATAGACCATAGCGAGGTATTCCTGTCCATTTAAGCATAGTGACATATACCGATCTGAGCTTTAGGTCAGAGTGCAATATTTAGTGGTTTCTCTTCCCCACTTTTCTTTTGACAGGCACAGAGGAGGACAAGGTGGTCAAGTCTAAGAAAGTCTTCCGCAGCCAAACTGTGGCCAGCCAGAACCCCGAGACAGAGCTGGTGCTGGAGGGAGACGAAGATGCCGTCAGCCTGCTGCAGGAGAAAGAGATGGACAACCTGGGTGGTAAGTCAGCACACCACCACCTCCATTAACCCCAAGTCAACGTCACCTCTGCTGGAGCGTCAGCGCTGGTCTTTATCTGTCTTCTTCCTAATTGCTGGCATACTGGTAGTTACAATGTACATAATTAATATCAGTGTGTCATGTGTTTGGATCAATGTAGGGTTTTTTTAACGCTCATTATATGCATTGGCAACAATACAACTGAAAAGGGAAACTTTGAGATTTTTGGCATTGGTATTATTTAATAATCTAAATCTATTTATCTAATAATTTAAATCTATTTATCTAATCTGTTTGAGGTTTGAGTTTACAGGTTGCTTTCGGCAGTTCACCATCAGTGAAGTTGTGGAGTGTTCTAATCTGGACATCTTTTCTTAGGTTTGACAGCGACGTATTGTTTGTGTCTGATAAGTGTCCTTCTCTGTTTTGTTTTGGATCTGGTCAGCACGGTTCCTTCCTCAAGTGTTTATCTCCAGAGGCAAGTCTTCTAAAGTTAAACTAACACCGGAAAGATGATCATTCCAGATATGTCACAAGTCATATTCAGGATTTATAAAGCAATCAATGATAAAAGTTGATATGAACCACAGCCTGCTAATGCTAAACTTTACACTGGCCTTATTTAACCTGTCATCTGGCCTGATAATGTACCCTCAAAGGGTGACACCATTCAAAATCTATTTAAATGAGTCGTCGTGTTTAGTTCATGCTATTAAACTGATATTATACCTAAAGTAACAATCTCGAAGATTTTTGTTTAAATAAATGTCTGTTAGGTCACTATCACCGAATGAGGTAACATGATGGTGATGGAGCCTATGGCCCACTGATGAAAGCCCTTACATTTGCAGTATTACGAATTGGATGTATAATGGAACGGCACACAGTCAGTGACGGATTTTCTATCACCCAGCAGTGGTTGGTCCGCCACAGACGGTTGGCAGTAGAGCTGTAATCGGGCCTTAAAAGTTAGGCCCGACAAGGCCTGAGCCCGACAAGTACATTTTGATTGACAGCTTTTTAAAAGCCTGAACCCGTTTACAGCCCGACATTCAAAAGTGCGCACGCACACAGCTCTTTCGCCTTTTGTCAAGAATGAGTCATTTATACATTTTTTAACATCCTTTACTCATGACTAATGGAGGCTATAGGCCACTTGGAAGTTGGAACAAAGAAATAAAATAAGTCCTCCAGAGGCCAGCCTCCGTTTCACCTCCTCAGCATCCATTTGTGCGCTAATCGAAACGTATCACCTGACCGCCCATTTACCACGCAACCCAGAGCACAAGCCCGAGCCCGGCCCCAGCCTGGCCCCAGCTCGGCCCCAGCCCGGCCCGAGCCCGTGTAAAATGATAGAAATTAAGATGGGTTTGGGCAAAGATCTTCAGCTGTAGTTGGCAGAGTTAACGCAACAGACTCGCTCTTCAACACAGCTGTGTGTGAAGCAGTGTACTGTGAACTGACTAATGTCACACAGGCAACACTGTTTGCATCTCTGGAAGTGCGATCCAAAAACACACCTGCATTTACGGCTTGTTGCCATAGATACCGCCAAAGACAAACTGAGATCTTGGAGATTGTAACTTTAGGTACTACAGAGCATTATTATACAATAGAAATTCTGCTGTGCTGTGACTAGTGTATCGATCACTACACTTTAATAACGCCAGAGTAAAGTTGTCACTTATTGTAATCAAAGTGATCTGTGCTAAGAGACCTGATAAAACAACTCGTCTTACATAACCTCTTGATGGTACTGCTAAACACTTTAAACTACTGAGTGAAAATCTTATAAGATCAGATCAGCAATATTTCATTTCTCTGAATCAAAACCCTGCATAATAATAACACAGTTAATCAAACACGCTTATCTCCGTACATCTTTTAACATAATCAATTAACAAATGTGAATGTTCAATCTGAAATTACTAAAACTCTCAAATCTCATGGACAAAATGTGTTTTATTTGAACTGAACCTCAAAGGACCTATAAAACAGCATATAATGTGTATTCTCCATGTTGATGTGAGCACTTGTTAAGGGAGAGCAGACAACAACTTCATTATCCTGCAGTCAGTGAACAATGATGAAGACATGAATTGTCCCTTACCAGCTGAGGATATACAAATACAATATTAAGTCTTTATTCATTTTTGATTGACTTTACCCATGTGATTATTATTAGTTGTTATGTATCCAGCTTTAAAATGCTCATATTCTGCTTTTTGGCTTTTTCCCCTTTCCTTTATTGTGTTATATATCTTTTTTGTTCATGTTATAGGTTTACAAAGTGAAAAATCCCAAAGTCCACCCCAAAGGGACTTACCATCTCCAACAGAAAACACTGTTCACAAACTGCTCCAAACAGCTCTATTGTAGTCCAGCCTTTACTTCAGAGACAAACGTGGTCACTTTGGAACACACGTTATAATGCTCGCCTAGCTGCTAGCGTGGCACGCCCTCATACTCTGCTTCTGACTGGCTAGTAGTCCTTACCTAGCTACTGTCAGGGCATGCCCTCATACTCTGCTTCTGACTGGCTAGTAGTCCTTACCTAGCTACTGTCAGTGCACGCCCTCATGCTCTGCTTCTGACTGGCTAGTAGTCCTCACCTAGATACTGTCAGGGCACGCCCTCATACTCTGCTTCTGACTGGCTAGTAGTCCTTACCTAGCTACTGAGCATGTGCGACTCCCAACAAAGATGGAACAGAAGTGAGAGGTCTCACTCTGTAGCTAAAACAGAGAGCTCAGCACACAGGGTGAAAAGAGGAGCTGCAGCAATGTGCAATACAACATAAATATGGTGTTTTTTGAAAATTAAACCATGTAAACCTATTCTGATATAACCTCTAAATACAATTATGAACCTGAAAATGAGCATAATATGAGCACTTTAATACTTTGTCTGACACAATTCAATCAATAGTGCAGCCTACTGCTAAGGCCATGGTTGGCCAAAGAGCCTGTCATTTAACACACTGTGTGTGTGAGCCAAACTATTAAGCCAACCTTCAGCTGCTTTCCAAGTAACACGCCATGGCTTTAAAAGGTAAGATATCCAGAGTTCACTTGACCTTTGAGGGTAGATCAAGAACGCTGCACTACGTACTCGTCAGCAAAGCCATATCTTCCCTTGACACCCCGTGCAAATAATTAGTGGTTTAAATAAGCAGAGTTTGGTACTGGTTTGATGCCCAAACGATACAGGCGTTTTAGTAGAATATAAAGCAATACTCATTCCCGGCAGCCAATACCAATTCCAAAACCATCTCCCATATTCCAGTGACGAGGGTAATAAAGCAGTGAAGAAGTGATGTTTCTCCTCTAATGGTGCGAGGTCTGGGCCATGGTTGACAGTTGTTGTCACTGGATGTGGTTTTATTTTTGGATTATTGGCTACTTCAGATGACGTAAATAAACATTCACTGATCCAACGCTGTACGTATATACATTCTTAGCTCTTAGGCTGACATGTTGTGTTTTAAAACTTTAATTTTAATGATGGCTAATGTTGAGAGTTCCCTATTTTCAGTGAATTTACTGTTACTAGCTGGATTGTCCTAAAATACAAAATAATAAAATGAACAGGAAAATTGGACAGTATTCTCGTTTTAGTATCCTAATGTTACGGATTTTGTTACTAGGTTCCGCAAGTTAAATTATTCACAGTGTGCAAAGCAATGTGGTGCTTTAAAGTGTGTTTGAACTGAAGTGTCACAGATTTGATTGCATTATCCCTCCAAGTGGCATTTTTTATTTGAACAAAATGTCTTTATTAAACCAGTAGGAACAGTGCTGCCATTGAAACACATGTTATCTGTAACAAATAGGGATGCATGTATGTAATTGATTCATTCCAGGTACAAAATGTGATAGAAGAAATGTGCCCTGAGGCTCTAGATTCCCAGACACACAGCCCTGTGTACATTACCTAGTTATCACGGCTTAGTATATGAGGCTCAGGCTGAACCAGGGCACTGCTGAGCAGTGAAATCCCCTCTCTAAGATCCAACAGATGAATCTCTGAGGAGGAGGAGGCTAACCCCTCCTCTTTGTCCCAGGGCCAGCAGGCAGCCAAACACTCCATGTCTGTCAGATGAACCCTGTACCGCCCAATCAAAAGAGCAAGGCTAGGGCTAAAACACAAGCAGAGTGTATTCTCCTGAGAGACCAATAAGGACCTTGTACAAAACAGAAATGCTGACGTTGAATATTTGCGATACATTTATGATGTGTGAGCTTGTTTGAAATGATGAACCAAACTTGAATGTGGACGCTTTGAGGAATAAGTGCTGGGATTTAAGAATATTATTTGTGTGTGCATGAATCAAAGTTGAGTTCATGTTTTTTACCAGTAGGGGAGCTCCCTTCGACTGTAACATTTGGGTAATGTTTCTACCAGGATGCTCTGTCTGTGTTTGGCCTGTATCTAATCTCAGGCATGAACAGCCTTAATGAGAGATCTGGGACTAGATCCTTGTCAACAACAGTGCTCCTCCTGCCAGCCTTTGGGTCAGTGCCTGCTGCTGCTGCTGCTGCTGCTGCTGCTGCCAAAGAGGCGGCGCCTGCACACAAGGGCCAAGGCAGTCGTGGTTACTGAACCTATGATTAGTTTTTCTCCCCCACAAACATTGGGAATGCTGTCAGTGCTTGCACTGGCATTACATGAGCCTTTCTGTATGGACATATTGTATCCAAAATCAGGTAAAATAAAAACTTAAGATGAGCATGTGAGAGGAAAGAAGAGTGTGAGCCTCACAAGGCATTTCTCATGTCAAGCAAGTCAAGTCAAGCAAGTCTGTAGATTTGACTGTTCTGCTGGCATACCAGAACCATGTTAGTGTGGTTTAGCAGCCACAACCATTTTGCTCTGCCTTAATTTAGCCTTTCTGTATCCATTTTAGTCCCCATTCACAACACCGATTCCTTAAGTGGTGACATGTTTAGAAAAGGGTAAAAATCTCACACAACATTTCTGAATGTGTAATTTCAGAAACAAATGTGAGGAAGGGTGTTGTGGCCACTTTCCCCCCAAGTTTCTTGTTTGCAAAACCTGGAATTTCAAAATTGAAAATGTCCATGTAAAAGCCATTTAGTGAAATCCTTGAAAATTTTGGGAAAGTCATAGGATTTTGTTGTTTATTGAAATTAACTGTTACAGTAATCTTCAGTGGATAACCTTATTTTATTTATATTATTTCCAGTAGCTGTTGACGTAACGTATCTCGAATATGCGTCGATGTGTGACAGTGTTTTGTAAGCGTTTCAGATTAACATTTTATATTTCATGGCTCTCAGATCGGTCATTGGGGAAATCATGGAAATATTTTAATAATGTCCATGAAAATGTGTGGGAACCCTGTAATTTAAATATCTACAAGTTCTTTCTTAATTCAAACAGAACATGGGTGACATCAAAAAGAAAATACAAACCCTGGAAATGTGTATTACTTATATTAAATAATAATAAACTAAAACATAATATAAAATTGCTGTATGCTGCAGCCATAATAAGTAGTCCGTAGAGCAGAATTTCTCCAGGCTTTTACATGTAAATGTTATATATATGTTATTAAGATAAATGCTCTGAAATCAGTGGGAAGAAATTGCTTCAGTGACCCAAATCAACAACAAGGCACTGTGATACCCAGCATACATAATGGCTGCAGCTATGCACGTATATGTGTGTGTGTGTGTGTGTGTGTGTGTGTGTGTGTGTGTGTGTGTGTATCTGCTATATGTCAACATGCACATGCTTGCAGGTGAGTGATAGTGTTCAGATGTTTAAGTAACCCACTTCTCTCATTATGGAAAAATATAAACTGCAGTCCAGCGGGTGGACTGTGGGTAATAATATACCCATCTTCTCAGCAGTTCTCCCAAACTCCCACCACACCTTTTCATCACTTCATTAAATTGGCCTGTCATTTGACAAATATTTGCATTTTCATTAAAAGAAAGACCCAAGAGCGCGGTATTCCAAGCTTTGTCCTATATACACCACTCATCCAGTGTAACTTGCCCTTAATTTCATTATTCTCGTGTAAACATTTTAATGCCTATAGCCTAATTATGGAAGGATCCCTGAGGGGATTACTGCCTAATCCTCTTCCTCCCCATGAGCAATGGATGCTGTGGCTTAATGCTGCAGGCTCTTTCTCTCTGTGTAGCTCTTTTAGGGCCAGCCCTAAATGTGTTATTTTTAGTAAGAGGTGAATAGGCTTTGTAATTTAGGGCCTGGAGTGAACATAAAGACAATCTCCTCAGTAGGCAGAAATAATAATAATAGTTGCCTATTAATAATGATTTTACTTGTTAATGGCTTGCAATTGAAAATGTTAACGTTTTCATTTTCTCTTCTTTGATAAATAGACTACACTAAACGGTATCTGAAATGCAGTAAAACGGGTTAGTGCAAGTATTTGCTCTTGATGTGCAGCCTGTAAGCAGCGTGTAGCGCCAGCGCTGATAGCATCAGCAGATAGGAGCACCGTAAACGGACCCGAGCAACGCTGAGGAGAAGCAGCAGCAGCTCCGGAGAGGGCGGGTTGACTGGGCAGCCTGCAAGAGCGATGAAGGGGCGCTCTGGGAGTTGAGACCGAAATCCACTTGTATTCTCTACACTATCGGCCATATAATTGGCTGAGGAACGCAAGATTAAGATTGATGAGACATTAAAGTGGCTCCTTGGAGTTTAAGGGATCGATATATATCCCGATTTCGAGAGCTTTCGTTTGGGAGCAGACAAATCACTGTAACGGTGCTCTACAGCGACACTGATCTGAGAACATGGAGGATGAAGGGGGGGGGGGGGGGGGCAGACTGGAATAAAGATATGATCACTATCAGCTGGCAGGGTCGCAGACCCACCTTAACAATTCTGGATAATTATTTGGGACTTGGGAACAAGCTTGTAGTTGCATTGTTTTCCTACATGTCTTCATCTTTATATGAATACTGGAGAATAAAAGAGCAGCTTTTTCCCCCTGAATCAAATTATAGGCTGCTCCTTTTAAAGCAACCCTGGATATCAACCATGTAAATTCACATGTCAGACCTGCACTGCAAATACGGTTATGATATTAGACCATGTGAGGGAAATAAGGATTCGTTTCATTGTATTTTATTAAAACCTTTTTTTTTTGTATTAATAGTGGTGGTTGTTTGCGTTTAGATCTGATTCGATCACAAAGCCTTTTTTTGTTATTAGTGCATTACTGTTTAACAAACACAGATTATAGCTTACTATATTTATAGGCCAATAAACTATAAATCCACTGTATTATGCGCTTAAGTGGACATGTGCAATGCAAATACAAAAAGGCGTCCAAACGTCCTTTGTCACGATGAATAATAAAGGCTAAAATAGAAATTAAGACTTTAACGGAGTTGTCATAATGCGTAATATTTGACTGAACTATAATTGCATTTGATAATTCCCTAATGTTTATAATGGCATGGTGTAGCCATGTGTGATGCAAACAGGCCGCTGGTATATGATGTTATCCCATGGAATCGCGTTGATCAGATTTACAGAATGAACCTCAGCCTCGCTTTATGTAACATAAATAATATGTTTGTATTTTTGCGTGTTACTGATTGATCCTGTGGGGCCCCCCCCCCCCACCAACTCTGCAGGTCCAGTGGTCCTGAGCAGCCCGGCCCAGCTGGTGGCCCCCGTGCTGGTGGCCCGGGGGACTCTGTCCATCACCACCACTGAGATCTACTTCGAGGTGGACGAGGATGACCCAGCCTTCAGAAGGGTCGAGCCAAAGGTAAGGAACCTGCAAGCAGCCCCGGTTTAAAGCGGCTTCCGACATGTCGCACACTTAGTTGGTTTTATTTTTCACTCTAACTGGCCGACAGGTACTAAACATTTACAGTGTATTTTTAATAGGCCTACACAATTGTTGGTGTAGAATGTAAAAGCGCGGGTTTGCAATTGTGAGGTGCGCTGTGGCTCTGTCTGGCTTTTTTGTATTATTTAATGAGGTTTTGTGCCCAGAATTTGGTCGTAAATCCCGGTTGGTTTCTATGTTGTGTGATTCAGTTTGCAGCATCATGTATGCATTTTATTTGGACACATAGCCTATGTGATGAGCAATGAGGCCTACTCGTTATGCATGTTCAACCAGCAAACTGTGTTGACAGTTTATCAAAGTTTCGCCCGCAACCTACTATATGAAAAAATGATTACACGCGAATGTTTTGCACAGTTGGGTTGTGATTTAAGAAAAAAAAAAAAAAGAGAGCAAACTGTTCGGCAGGGTTGCAGATTGTTTAAAATGTATGTTGTGTATGGTAATTATTCCTTCCTATTTCCATATTTTCTTATTTAAGGTGTCACACTTAATAAAACACCTACAAGATCCAGAGACCCCGGAACTAAAGATGCCATTATATTATTATTATTATTATTATTATTATTATTATTATTATTATTATCATTAGGCCTACTGTCAAAAACACATTTAAGAAAACCATAATGGGACACAAATATAAAACAGCTCGTTTTATTAGCTCTTTAAATTAGATCAAAGACAGAAATAAAAAAAATCAGATCACAGATGTTATAATCCAGTGTATTTCAAGTGCATTTTTTTCAATTAAACTGTAATATATATATATATATACTATATATATGTTATCATTTTCATTTTTTTTAATCATGTAGGCCTAAAGCATGGTAGAGATAAACAACAACCAAAACATGTTTGAGTACTTTAAATAATAATTCAAGTAAATTGATGGAATGTTTTCAATGTAGCAAACGTCGTATACGCCTATCAAAATGTAAACTTTCAAAAAATTAGACAATGTCCACTGAAACAGATGAATCAGACTACCACCGATGCAAGTATAAATTAATAACGTTTCTATAAAGAAAAAGTTCAGAAGTAGATTTAAACAGGTGGATCCTATTTACGTGTCACAGAACAACATTCACAATTCCAGACCACTCGAATCACAATCTATGAATGTATTTACAGTATAAAATGTACAGATGGGTTTAGTTTGTTCTCCAAAGTTTGTCACGGGGGCTTTATTTTAAAGCATTTAAGGAAATGTAGGATTTAGGCAACCGTGTGGCACGGAGAGGAAGCCTCCTGGATTAATGGGAGCCAATCATTTCAACTGTCTCCTAAACATTAACACCGCCGAAAGGTGCACGGGGATAGTGGCAAACTAAACTGTCATAAAAATAATGTTGAAACAGGCTCGGCCGAAATATTTTCAACAACAGAGGACAGTCACATTTCACGAGACTTTGCAAATTGATTGGCAATTTTTTTTCCTGTCCGTTTATGAGCTCCTTAGGCTTCTATGCCATCATATTTTTTTTTTAAGACGAGGTGAACTAACATATTTATTTATTTTTACCTCAGAGTTTCTCCAAGCTTTTGGGGTTGGTCAGTATTTCTCTTGCCAGTCGCCAAGTCTGTTTGGCTGCATTCTCTAGAGCAGAGTGAGGTTTTCCTTGAAACAGGTCTAAATTAGGCAGGAAATAATGCGGGCACCTTCTGCACTGCAAACATGAAATCAGCTGCAATAGTATCCCGTTCAGGCGGTCGCCGAGGCAGTTCTCATCCCAGTCCGACTCCCTGGGATGCTTCTCACACTCGTAGGAAACCAAAGTTTTCATGTGGTAGTTGTTGAGGGGTTGTCCGGGCAGTTCCAGGTGACGGTCGCGCAACGCTTTGAGGACCGACAAGCATTTCTTCCTGCATCCGCCCAGGATGAGACGGTTCTCGGCCTCGGCGAACTGCAAGACCCAGGCGTCGCTCTCCGCGGAGCTCTGCTTGCCGTTCAAGGAGTAGCACTCTTTGGATAAAAGATTGAAACCTTCCGCTTTGACTTCTGCCACTCGGTTAGGTCCCGGCCAGGGGATGTGAGGGAGAGGCCAGTGCGCGGCGCTTCGTGGCCAGATCCCAGTGCATTTGAAAGCCGGCGTGATTTGCACCACATATCTGTCTCTAATGCGCAGCTTCACCTCACTCGTGTCAGCGACCATTTTGACAACATCTCTGTAGCTGCATTTATCCACTGCCTGCGCCACCAGGGTCTGGAATCTCGAGCGGATCTTGCGCGCCGAGAGGTACCCGGAGGCTGTGATGAATTCAACCCAGAGAGACATGCTTCTCTTGCGGCCGTCGCTGAGCTTGAGCACGGCGCAGCCCGGGAGAGATCCGTCGTCCACAAAGTTGAACACTCCCATCTGATTGAGATAGAGCACGACCTCAAACTCGGTGGGCGAGATGACCTCCAGTCCCTCGAAACGGTTATCCATCTCGCTGAGAGAGCTGATGAAGCGGGGCTCCTGCACCTCGACCTCCTTCAGGACATCCGACACCACCTTGCACACCTCCCGGATGGTCTTGGAGATGGCTGCCTTTCGAGACTGACATTTCTCGTTGTAGTATTTGTTGAGGTGGTACACCAACTTTGCCTGGGCGGCTATCATATTAGGGCAGAGATCCGGGTTGTACACCGGAGTCTCGCAGTAAGCCGAGGGATCCAACGCGGCTGTTTGTACGGGAGCCAATTTTAGAGAAGAAAGAAAGCTATTTAAAAAGAAAAAAAATGTCTTATAATTTATAAGACACCTATTCAAAGCGGCGCTCGGTGCACATATGCGTTATAATCATATCATAACATTCACTGCTGTTGTAGCGTAAACTGCATTGAAGTGCACGGAGCAAGTCCTCGAAATGATCAGAATGGCCTGCTGCTTAAAAGTCCATTTCAACCTTGTGATGTTCGAAGAAAAACAGCCTTTTGGTTTTTCTCTGAACACTGTGCCAGTTTAGGAGTCCGCGTAATTGCGCAGAGTGGAGTGTGCCCTCCTGACGCAGGCGCCCGGTGTTGCTGTGTTTTACAACAGGAGACACACACACACTCTTTATTATAAGGGAGGAGTTGGATCCAAGATGTCCAATCGCTGTCCGATGCGTCACCGCTTCCCAGTTTATCGAAAACAAATTCATCCCCGGGTGTTATATACAAGTAGAAAGTACAGGTAGTAGTAGTATATCGAGGAGCGGTAGTACACCTACGCATTTGAAGAGAAGGAAAAAAAAAAAGAGCAATTTCACTGCGTTACGTTTCTTTTTCTTGGACTCTATCTGCTGCTGTTGTAGTCCGCTATATTCAGTCATATATGAAACAGTAGGTGGATTTAGAGTTGTTAAAGTATTTATGTTTTCGGATAATAAAACTCTGAAATTTGCCGTATTTAAATACTGTCTTTTTCTCCAGTGGACCGGATCTAATTTCTTCATACGGCGCATCAGATTAATTTACATTAGAATTGAGTAATTTAGTGAGGTTTTTTTTAAAACAAAAATATAATTGTAATTTATAAATTAGGTTTGGCCTATTTGTGCTTTTTGAAGCCATATATTAATAAAATCATGAGGAAGTTTATTAATTAGAGCTCTCAGGATTAGTTCAATTCGTTGGTGAGGTAGCGCGCTTATTTCTGAAAGATGAAAAAGTGACCGCGCTATTTATATTTAGCATTTTGATTATATTTGACATATTCGTTATCGTGGATGTGACGCATAAGAGAGTTTATACCTGGAGTTCACATCAGGAGCTTGTGTTACCATGCAGATTGTTTTGCTCTTTTCCTGCGCGGCAGCTCCTATAATGTGTTGTGCACACCCAGTATTTTACAGTCATCGAATTAATGCATAATGTAAGAATAAAAAAATAGAAGTTGTAATCCTGATGTACTTTTCTTTCTTACGTTGCTCAAAAATGAAATGCACACTGACCTATATACTAAACTATCTGTTTGATGTGGGTTCATCTCCTAAAAGAAAAAGAAAAAATGTGTAAAAAAAGTGAATTGTTTTCTAATTGTTAGATCATATTGAAAATGCTTGTATTATTGAATTCATGTTTTTGTTTTCATAAATGTCAGCAATCTAAATTCATTATTAAATTTGAATAAATAATATAGAATTCTACAAGCTGTTTCTTATCATTTCTTTTTTCTTGAACAAGATAAAGATAGCAGCAACAAAACAACAATAGCATGAGAAAGTATTTTGTATTTAAAAAAAAAAAAAGCTACATAAAAAGCATTAATTGCTAATAATTATAACAATTAAGATTGGCATGGCTGACCGTTTAATGTAAAGTCCCAGTGTGTCGTTGTTAGGTACAGCGTGGTCTGATACAGACAGTGCTTCACAATAAAGAGATCTTGCATCTACACTAAACCCTCTGTGGCTCTCATCATTGCACTGGCACTCCGTCTCACAAGGTACAGTGCATGCTTTGAAGAGGACTTCAAAAAGATAATGCTGCACGGATCAGATAAAGAACACAAAGGCATTTACACTCATCTCTGCTCTAGTCAGAACTGCATACGACCAGACATTACGAGGGCAAACCGGCGCTCGTCAGCTCTGAATGGATGCGGCTGAGCGGGAGGCGGAGTGTGCGGGATGGACCCTGATAGATAGGTGACTCCCATTATCATCACATCCTGTCACGGACACACTGCCAGTGATAATTCCATTGTTACCAGGCAGAAGTTACAGATATGGAGTAGCATCTTTTTTTTTTTTTTTTTTTTTTGTTACTCTAATTATGGGACATGATAGAGGTATATATATATAAAGGTTCATTCTGAGAATAAATAATACGATTATATTCTGGTTATCACATTTAGGTCTAAATAAATTTCCCATCCAAAAATATATCTTCTCATTGACATATTTCTGGAGGATATGGAGGACATTATAGAAGGTTTTCATGTGGTGAGAGGTAGCTAAAAGCCTCTTGCCCTCTCAGGCTTTGATAGTCTTTTCTCTCACTCTCTCCCACTGTCTGTGGCCCAGCAGGTACTTGGCTTTTATTGAAACCAGACTAGTTTCACTTTCCAGGCTATCTTGCTCCAAGTCAGATACCTCAGAATCCAGTTGCACCTCTTGAGTTTGTGCTCCGGCCTTTGGCCGTCCATATGCGTGATAGAAGAGGGGGGTGGGGTGGGGGGGGGGGTTTTCATTGAGATTATCACCTTTTAATCTAAAGCATGTGGCTGCACAGATCTCACTGTAACTCAACCTGCTCTGCAGTCCCAAGACTCGAGCAGTTGTCAGGTCTAGCCTAACAATCAAATCTTCTTATCCATATCTTTACCATTACAACATTGCAAGCTTTGTTGGCGATCACGCTAGGCTACTGGAGGCCCTCCAGTGTGATATATGGGGCTATGATTCCAGTACAGGCCTATTTCTGACCCAGCAAAATGCATGCACGATTGTGTAAATCAATACAATGCCTTCTACTTCCCCTAATTTTGCACGAGCATGTGACCCTGTTTTGAAGGCCTCTTTGTTTCCAGAGCATGCCTCTACACTTATTCATTTTTTCTCCTCCATTTTTCTTTTTCCTTTCTTCTAGCAAGACTGATCGTCCTGTTAACATGGCCGGGCATAAGGTCAATGGTGCTTGTCTGATGGCTGAAATTTCCCTTTGATGACACCACTCATGCTTTGAGTGACTTGAAATGATATTCTACTGATTGTAGCCAAAGTCATTAAATGTATGTTGCTTTATTTTATAGTTCATCCTCCAGTCTTTATGCAGTATTTATACACATGAATTAGTAATATAGATTTAACTAACACGTATGTGTTCATATACAAATAATCAGAGTCAAATTATTTTTATTGTATGTACAAAACAGTATGTAACCTCAAGCATTTAATGAAAAATAATAATATTTTGCTCAGGGGGGGGGGGGGGGGGGATGAAAAACCTTTTTTCTACAAACATGAATGTTTATTGGCTATTTTGACCAACACAATCCTGTTTGGCTCTGGCTTTAACTTTACATATTCGAAACAAAATGTTTTACAATAACATTTATGCATGCTAAGTTTCAATTTCCTGTATTATCTAATGACTATAAACTAAATAGTCAATGGCGGTTATATAAGTATAGCATTTAGCTGATTTTAAGCTGGATCAAGACCTTTATGACCAGCAATCCTCTGACTGGTATCATATCATAATTATGGATGACGTTTTATTTTATTTTAATAATCCTATTACACGAGAACAAATGAGGTCTGCCATATGCTTTTTCATTACATTTGTGGGGTCATATAGTTTTGAAAAAGAGACTCTCAAGCCATGTCCCATACAAAAGGGAGTTTACCAGCTAGCTGCCTACTAATTTATGTTTCAATTTTGTTTTAATTTAGCAGATTAGTCAAAGTGGACTTAATAGGATGACATATTTCTATATAAATTAAGATTAAAAGCAGTGACACTTCAGAGAAGTGACATCGATACCAGCTGTCAAACTGGGAGAAATAATATACTTTAATCTCATGGGAGAGCCACTCACTTTGACACATTTCCTATAATTTTATTTGTCACAAAATGAAATTGTCATTGGGATTTTTAATAACGGAACGTTATTATTCCAAGCAATATGGTGTCTCTGTAGGAGGCCAGTTAATTTTTGGGCCCGGAGCCTCACTGAAGACCCCCTTTGGATTGTGTCCCTTCATTTGTTTTATTCTCCGCTGTTTATTAGCAGCCTCCTTCGGTGAAGTCAGGAAGCTGGACCACATAGCCAGAGGCTCTCAGAGAGCCTCTAGTGATCAACTCAACAGGCTCTGTTCACTATGAACCATATTTATAACATACACACACACACACACACACACACACATAGAAAACACCAAACTTATCAGCATGAAGGAAATTTTGAGAAAACTGAGAGATGGAGAAAAGTGTGAATTATAAAACTTAATTGATTGTCTCAGCTTCATTTGGCCCTTCACCCCTCCCCTCTGCAATATGGTATGCTTGTCAGCCTTCGTGATAAATTACATGCATGTATTTGCATGAATTTAGCATGAATACAATTCAGTTTTGTTTGCCAAAATAACGATCCAGAAAATGCCTGGTTTGCTTCACAAAAGGAAAATACAGGCTTACATTGTGTTCAGTGCCCTTTTTTATTATTATTCCTGCACAGGTTATGCAGTTGGCAGTTGAGTGCAGAGAAAGTGCTGGTGCAGTGCTTTCCACTGGTTTTATAAGCACACAGTTTAGCGTTGTATTCTGTTGTACATGACAATGCTGAACATGGGGTGTGTTAGAGACTGGAGCAGGACTGTGGCTTTATTGGTTTATTATCTTTATTCATCATGTCTTTTGCAAATTGGTAGGGCCGAGATTGTTCTCAAAGAATTGATTTGTAAAATACAGTTCCCTGTTCATTTTCTTTTATTTATCAAAGAAAACTGCATGCCTGACTTTCATCATTGTCAGTCGTAAAAAGGCAACCATTCAGCAGCAGCAGTGTGATTAATCTTAATGTCTGCGAGATGTCTACCATCACCAAGGTGGGCGCTGTAATCATCTGCCCACTGACCCCTGATGCTCGTCCACAGTCCTCTTTGCAGCCCCTGTGTCTTATAAGTAATTTCAAATCTCTGATGAACTGAACCCAGTTCTCTCCCACTTATCATGTGATCTCAGAGTAGGAGAACATCAAAGCACAAAAGGAATGGAAGAACTGGTGGCATATTCTAGGTTTGGGGCTGTTGGTAATCAAGTGCTGCCGGTGAGCCCTGTGATGAAATTAGGCAATGTTGCTTAAATATGGGATGAAGGGTTCATAATTGCCAGTCCTAGAGATCTGAGGTGCTGGGTGCCAACTGTCAGAGCCAGGATAATGATGACAAATGGCTCTCTATGCAGATTGCTGCAACAGCGAGGGTGTGCAGCTGAGAAAGAACAAGAAAAATGCAGAGGGCCTACTAAGAGAGAGCCTGTGCACACACATTTAATGACCTACATGGAACCACACCTCCCTAACTGATGGGCTGCCTGCGAAAGAACTAAAGCTTCATGCTGCTACCATAAAATGGAGGAGTCCCCTACAGTACCTGGGACTGATATTAATAGTCATTAATTTCTGTGACTACTAAGAATCATTACTATCTGCTGCTTTAACCGATACAGTGAACACAAAAAATAGAAACTATAATTACATTTGCCTGCAAGCTTGTCAAGTAGATTTAACAATAACAAATGTTGGAAAAGTGAGCTCTATATTTAGCTAAACAATCCATCAACTCGAGTGTAGAGGACACGTAAGCATGGATCAACATCGTCCTTGTGTGTACAGCAGTTTTCTTCATTAGCTTTTCTTTAGTTGATGTTTTGGTCATTATTCTCCAAAGGTGGCAAAGTTTTGTAAAAAGATAAATGGTTTGTTACACTCTGGCACATTTGCAAAATGGTGGTTTGTTAACTGGCTAAACTGTTGTTGGTTAACAGGGCTTTAAAAAAAAGTGTTTGTGTCTTAGAAGTAGGCTTGATTTTAACCTCCTTTGTAGAAAAGAGCCATAAATCTGATTTCAGTTACTGTGACGTAAGGCTCACGCTAATAAAAGAGCAAACCCGGAGTGTTGCATGGCCAGATTTCCCCAATTTGTTGCATGAATGGCTTTTGAAAGGGGTCCCTCTTTGTACAAAGGGAGTCTCGTCTTTGTTTGGTTTCGCCCCATCTGTGTCATCTGGTGGTCTGTGCAAGAGGGTGGTGTCTCGGGGTGCTCCCCAGCGGCGATGCCAGTTGTTTTATGGACTCGATGGAGTGGTGCTGGGAGTTCATAAGTTGGCTGGCCCATTGTGTGCTGAGCCCAGCTGACACGTGTGAATTGACTCCAGCATATTGACAGATCATTTCCATTAATGAATCGGAGGAGTCTGCCTTGTTTCACTCTGTGATTTATGCCCTTGCTTCATCATCCTCTGAGCTCAAGGTTAACTAACAGCCCCCCTGAAAGACCCAACCCCAAATTGCATGGATGAAGCCAGTTTGCCTTATTCAGTAGTTTTATGCGTGGATGAATATCCTTTAAGTGATATTTATGCATTTTATATCTTATATTTCAAGTTAACTTATTTATATAACCCAAAATGACAAGTTTCTCTCAGAAGATTTTACAATTTGTACAACATAAGCCATCCTCTATCCCTATACTCTCTCAGAGTTGTATATCTGATATTTACATCTAATACAATAGCATCTTGGTTAAATTATTGTTACCTAGAAATTGTTTCTGAATGTAATTCTACGCATTAAAACTGCCTACAAGGAATAACAGTTGGTTATTAACAAGCCACCTTTGACAACTACAGTAACAGTACATTTATCAAAGAGCTGATTTCCGTAGTGGATGGGTGGCCACCCTGGCTGTTTCTTGATTTGATATTGAGCTGCTTTTGTTTGTAACCGCTGGTGTCTCATCAGCTCGGCCCTGATCCTCCATGGCGACCATCCAGTTTGTTCAAAGCAACAGCCACACAGTGCTGATAGCGCTGGCCACAGCCTGGCCTGTCACCCCCACCACTGCTGCCACATGGAAGGCACATTTGGTCGCCACCATTTTATGCCGCTGTCACCCTCCCTTCAAGAGCGAGGGGAAAGAGGGGAGGTGAAAAGGAAAGGAGGGAAAGAGGGAGGCTCACCCTGAGCGGATGCTAGACAAAGATGGCAGCAGAGACATTTTGTCTACTTTCATTAGTTCTGGTGGGGGTGAGCTGTGCTGAATATTAGCCTGTTACTGGCAAAGCCACACATTGTGAGCACAGACGGAAAGCATGTCACAATCAAATCTAGCCCACCTCATTTCCATCTTCCTCACTGAAAAAGTGGGACATATGGGGCAGGATGCCAATTGCTTATTTTATATGGTAATTAACATCCCTCAAACCGTGTTATATGGTAGGTGTGTCTCAACCGTGACAAAGTTTATCTCACAAATTTACATATGTATTTCTAGTTAGGTAAGATATTTTAAGATCCTAACAGACTAGGCTTATGTGCTGTATGTCATCAAGAAATGAATGAACTTTGCTGGCCTTCACTCATGTGTAATAGTTTTGTTGCGACAGTGTCACATTCAGCTAACCTCAGAACCATCCTGAATCAGTGCTGTCATTTCCTCGAGTATCTACTATCTGGTATCTGTCAGCTTAAATTGGGACCCTACCTAAACCCATCCACACACTGTGCGTGTGCGTGTGTGTGTTTGAGAGAATATGGGGGTCTGTGCGCTGATGTATGTGAGTGAAGGACAGTTGGTTGTGTGATATGTTTGCACATGCTTGTGATGAACGTGATTGTTTGCTGTTATTTGTGATCAGCATGACAAAACCATAATCACCCACTCCAAAACTCCTTTTTGGAGCTCTGCCAAAACACAAATGCTTGACCTGGTTTCCTATTCTTCTGTCTGCTTCTGATTCTTTTGTTTACCTAAATAACAACATTCACACAGCGAGTCCCTGATTGGTGCTAACCCCTGTGTGTGTGTGTGTGTGTGTGTGTGTGTGTGTGTGTGTGTGTGTGTGTGTGTGTGTGTGTGTGTGTGTGTGTGTGCGTGTGTGCATGTGTGCGTGCATGCGCAGATGTATCTGAATGTTGTTTAGCCCTGCTGCGATTTCATCTGTTGGACTCAGATAATGGTAGTCATCTCACTGGGCTGTAGAGAAGCTCAGGAGACAGGCTCCCCATGAAAGAGTCATGATGGACGAAGAAGGGCTGATGTGCAGGCTCCTGCCTCCAGGCTTCCACCTGCTCGGGAACAGCCCCAAGGCGAAAAGAACCAGGCCACTCAGACCAGCCAATGAAAGGCTGCAGAGCTAAGGTCATGCTGTTTTAGCGTTGCTTACTGTGGACTGGAGGTCTGGAATTGATGGCAAAAACCAAAAAGAAAAACTTTAAAATTATTAGTTGTACGTGAATTTTCTGAATCTCTTTCTAATGATAAAAACAAACAAGTCAAAAAGGGGGATGAAAGTACCAAAAAGATGGATAAAGTTGTGCCGTTCTACCTTGTTAAATTTCAAACGATTTTATTAGAGTGTCAATTCTGTCTTGGCAGGGCTTGGGAGGTGTCTGAGCGGGGAGTGCAGGAGCAGGGTGAGAGCATGTCGGCTGTTGACACCATCTAACGAAGGGAGGATTAGGAGTTTACAGAGGCAGTAATATGATAGGTCAAAAAGAGGAGGCACTCCTCCACAGCACTTGGGTCTGTAATGAATGATTGACTGGGAAAGGAGAAGCTGCCACTCGCTGGCTCAGTGCTCATCTTGACGCCTGCCGCACCGCTCCACGGCTCCCCTTGATCACGTTTCGCTGCTCCCTTCTCATCTAAGGCACCAGTCTGCAGGGAAAAGCTGCTTTTCCCTCTTATTTTTCTCCCTAATTTACACATTTAAGACATTTTTGTTTGCTTATTTGCAATTCCTTTTTTGTCAGTGAGCCTCTCTCCATCAGTCCTACTCCCAGCTCTGAACTACCCCCCCCCCCCACACACACACACACACACACACACACACACACACACACACTCACTTACAACCTTCCCTCCCTTTCTCTTCTGTTTGCCTTGAGGCAATGAACTAATTTCAGCTTCCATAATTGCGGTGTGTTGTACACCTGTCTGCTATTAATACACTCCCCTGTCTCTCATTCTATTTCTTAATGAGATATTTTTGTAATTATTGTCATTATGCTATTTTCCATAATGAACTTAATTGATGTTGTTGTTATGGCACTATTTATTCTCTACAATTAGTGGAACTGTGTTGAGAACTCCTACAGGCACTGATAGTCTGAGACTGTGCTTATAAGTGAACTCGGCCCCTCGTTCACTCATCAGCTGACCTCCGAGTTCCCGCTTAGTGCACAGTTTGTCTTGGATATGGAGAAGAGAGCTGAGCAGCCTGGTCACCACTGAATAGGACCCTGCTTGTAGCCATTTTAAGACCATTACAACACTGAAAGGCTACACAATGGCCAGCGCTGGGCTTTGTTTCAGCCTGTCACTTGCACCCTGTGAAAATCAAATAGTGCTGTGCCTTAAAAGAAAAGGTGAAAAAGGTTTTGCCTATACTCCCATTTTTGGAAAAATGTGGTTGTGTTTTGAAAAGGGGAGAAAAAAGTTTTCAGTGACTTGATTTTGAATGTTATTGTTGAAGAGGCAAACTACTGGAAGGAAGG
Organism: Sander lucioperca; assembly: GCF_008315115.2. Classification (NCBI taxonomy): domain Eukaryota; kingdom Metazoa; phylum Chordata; class Actinopteri; order Perciformes; family Percidae; genus Sander; species Sander lucioperca. The sequence continues at coordinate 21,597,641 of NC_050177.1, read as the reverse complement.
CTGAAGAAAATCTCAGCTGAATGAACGATGCTGAATTTTTTTTTTCTTAGCGGCTCTCAATCCAATTAGGAGTTTAATAAGGGTCATGCATAGGGACTTCACGCTGCAGGTTGGTTTCTTTTTGGTGCTTTTGGGGAGTAGGAAGGGGCTGAAGTTGGATAGGGCCTGACTGAAGGCTGGTCTCTAATGTGTACTGAGGGGTCTTGTGCCCTGGTGAGTCATTGAAACGGTCCGGGGAGCACAGATGATCTTTTCCGTTATTCTGAAGGCGAGGTCGGGAGATAATCTGACACTGTGGTTAGATTGGCTTCTCAGGTGGTACCAATTACCTGATCTCTGACAAGCCTTTGCGTCCCCCCTCATATGCCGCTCTGGGGCTGTCACGTTTGCCTTGAATTTTGCCAAGGATTTAGTTCGTAACTTCTTTTCACTGGCCTTTATTCAAGTAAACATCATACCGCTCTTAGTAGCTCATTTTTTATCCCTTGTTTTTCGGGTTAAGTATCTTACCTGTAAAACTTTAACTCTTCCTTTAACTTGGAATGTGAGTAATAATGCACAAAGACTATATGGGTCTTTAAAGGGGTCTTAGTTGATCTTTAATCTCTCCTTATGAGAGGGAAGGTGGGTAGGAGGGCCCTAGAAGTGGACACGTCCAGCCTTTTGTGGGTTCGTTCACATGCTGGGGAGCTTTGAGTGTCTGACAGCCGTTTAACTCCGCACGACCTGTTTCTCAAGTGCCATCGTTTGGGCGCTCTTGAATCCTGTTAGGAGCCATAATTACAATTCATGCACTCCCTGCGCTTCTTTGAAGAGCCATTGAGAGCGCAAAGAGGGGTGCGGGAGCCTGAGAGAGCCCGAGCAATACTGGCCCTTTATCAGTGTGGAAACCAAAGGCTTTTAGTAAACTGCCTAAATACTGTGGCCTGCATCAGCAAAGCTACAACATAGTTTAATGTAATATACAGACCCACAACATGGTAAATAATTGGGTTATAGAATGGTGTTAAATGTGTATTTGAGTAAGTACATTTTTACAAATTGCAGGGATGGGCTTCTTATAGTGGAAGCGGAAGTAGACGGTACATTTTACATGACACATTTTAAAAAATTGCCCTTCTTTCAAGTATGCAAACAACTTTTGAATTGAAGTGCGAGTGAAGTGAAGCGCATTCAATGACTTTCAAAGGGAAAGAGGAGAAAGGGTGAACATAATGCCTAATAGGTGCGTTAGTAATTTCTGAGTTTTCATAGCTTAATCCGTTCTGAAAAGCTGAGGAGAAGAAAGGCTCCAAATGGCCCTCAGTATTAATTCGATGTGACTTCTGTACAATAAGGGCTGTGGATCCCAGAAGCCCATTTTCAAGCTTACCTTCTTTCATCATCCTTAGCCCTTGGAACTTTTGCCTAAATGTTTCATGAAACCAAGGCTGTAAGCCTCTTTGGTATTCTGTCTTTATAACGCCTGGTTTAAGACTATTATTACACCATGTTTAAGGCAGAGGAGCACATACAAACAGTGAAGCTGCCTCTCCATTGTGGGAAACTCAAATTGATTTGGTACAATTGGGAGAGCACTTGTATTAAAACACACACATTCTATGGCTCATTTCCCCCCTTTCATTTTGGAGTTTTGCAAATGCAAATGAGGGTTGGTTTTCCCGACTTCTTTGTAGAAATAAGTATCCTCTCTGGTTTTCTGAGTATATCTACTCATTTTTAAAGCAGATCAAATGATGTGTCCTTTATTATTTATATTAATCATGGATTTCAAAACACTATTTCCTCAGAAAAACAAGTTTGTGACCAAACTACACATAAAACCAGTGCCTCATTACTACGATTTCATCCTAATGTTTTGATAAGATAAAAGTCAAATTAAAATGAAATGTTGCACTGTTGTTTTCGGCATCAGCTCAGCCTCCACATCCCCATCAAATGTGTAAAAAACTATTTTATGAACTCTGGGACTTCTGTGAGATTTATAAAAGTCCCTATTTAGTTCTGCAGAGAGATAATGCAGGCAAAGGAGTTGGTTTGTTATCAAAGAATCCTGTGATGATGTGCCTTAGGAAAGTGCAGGCTGTATCTCACCGTTTTCTCTGCTGTGGATGCTTTGAAACATGTTCTCTCCCATTATAAAAATAATGTCAGGGATATAGATATATGTTCATTGTTTTATCATTTCAAGAAGCAAAGAGGCTTCTTTCTTTCTTGTGTACACCGAAAGGGGGGAACTAGCAAGGGACACACTGGGTGGGTCAGTGACCCTGGAGAAAACAGCTTGCATTAATATGGTCTAATCCAATGTAATTAGTCAAATTACAGAACGCCAAGCAGCTTGTCAGGGGCTGTCGGCTTTGGCAGGCACACAAGAGGGCCTGGAATCCCACTGGACAGCAGAGAGACCTCAAAATCTCTGCAAAGCCGCCCTTCTGCACTACTTTGACTCCTTTCAGTTCATTTTCCTGGTCTCCTCCATCTTTATTCCTCGACAAAAATTGGGGAGGGCTCTTTCAGCCGTGCTACATTGTTTTCACCTTTTCTGAGTTGTCTCCCATACCCCCAGGCTGCTAGCCTGGCTTCCTGCCTGCCTGCTAAGGTGGATCAAAATGATATGAGGATTCATAGCACAGGCTACAGAAAGTCAGAGTAATTACATCAGTGCTGCTCTCCTCCTACGTGATTTTTATGAGAGTCAGATGCACGCTAACTAGCGCCGCTAAGAGCCATAGACATGGTTAAGACACTTCCTCGTGTCGTAGGATTAGCATTGGTAAAAAGATTTAAACTATATAATTACATGAGGATAAAGTACAAATTATCTAGTGCACTCAACAGCCAGATTATCATCCCCCTGCAAGGCCCGTTCAGCCCCAAGGGGTGAGCCTGGATGACAAAAGGCCCTCATTAGCATAAATTTACAAGCCCTCTCGTTTCGGAGAAGCCGATAAGAACCTGTTCCACCTTTGCTTTGGCCCTGGATGGCTTGTTGTGCTTTTGGCAATGACAGATAAGTCAGAGTAATTCCACTATATGCCTGAAAAAATGATGCTCCAGATTCTGGCTGCATCCCGAAGGTGTCACCCACGATAATCCTCAAAGAGCGTCCAGCAGTAAGGGGGCTGTGTGTTTTCCAGATGATATACTGCAAACGACAGAGAGAATTATACGGAGGAGGCCAAATCTGTAACATATTATTAAGCAATTCCCAGTGAATAACAGGGATAAAAGGATAATGGATGAGGGTGTCATTATTACCTCGGTGCTGAGGGAAGCGGCAAAGCAAAGGTAGAGAGACAAGATTAATTGAGGACGAGTGAGCTGCTCATTGCTCATCAGGCCCTCTCGTCTAACCACTTGCTCTTTCTGTCCCTCTCCTCCTCTGTCTCTCAGCCTCTCCATCCTTGTCTCATTCTTTCTCTTCTTCTCTGTCTTGCTCTGAGCCCCTATCCCTCCCACACACCAACAAAATAAAAATAAAAAACAGGAAAGAAAAGTGGGATTTTAAAGCGATCAGCTTGGCACTCTCAGTGGCAGCCAGAGGAAGCTGGTACCCAGGCCAGGAAGATTTCAGTCATCTTAAGGCTGACAAGTCCCTGAAAAAAGTCCCATTAGGAAAAGCTTGCTGAAAAGACCCCATACCAAATGACTGCATCTCTTCTCTCAAGCTCCTTAGAGAAGGCATCCTCAAGCTGTTTATCTGGATGATGTGCTCACTAAGTGTGTGTGTGTGTGTGTGTGTGTGTGTGTGTGTGTGTGTGTGTGTGTGTGTGTGTGTGTGTGGGGAGGGGGGGTCATCACATGTTCATATGTGTGTTTAAATTTTCGTTGTGTCCCTTTCTTTTTTTCTTTGTTTACTCGCTAGATATAATTTACTTGCAAGACCTAATTAAGTTTCCACTTACAGAAAGATACACACAATAAAGACTTGAATTCTGAAGTAACTTACTAACACCATTAGTATAACTGCTACAAAGGTGAGTTATACTAGCTTGAATGCTTTAAAAGAAGTGTTAAATCTTTATATCTAAGTTTTTCAAAAACACAGATATAACTAATAGAGCTACAAAGAGGCCAGATAATCAGCTCCCATACTGTAGGTGGTTGGTTAATAAAAGGCAAAATGATGTAATACATGGAGTGGCAGCTGCTCCTAGTGAAAATGTTACTACCCCTGTAAAGGGTAAAGGTGTGAGCATGCACTTGTAATCAGCGCATGCATGCAACTACATGGTCACGTCTAAAAAAGATGGTTTATGTACAAGTAATTTTAACTGTGTATTAAATGTAAGAAAACTTTTTTGCACTCCTCTTTTGTCAGGCAGGTGCGTAGGATGTGATCAAAAATAGCAGATCAAAAGCTGAGAGAAAAGTCCCGCACACTGACCATTACGCAAGCAATAATTTATTTAGAAAAATAAAATTATTGCTTGCGTAATGGTCAGTGTGTGGGACTTTTCTCTCAACTGTGTATTAAATACAAGAAAAAACATAAAATGTTGTTTTATAATTACATGTAGATTAGGGCTGGTATAATATATATCGTCAAAACTATGTTAAAATGTAATTTGACATTACATACATGTCATTTTTACTGAGTACAGACTGAGTTACAATATTTACGTCTTTTGGACGACGCTTTACATTCTTAAAGTGCCCATATTATGAAAAAATCACTTTTTCTGGGATTTGGGGTGTTATTTTGTGTCTCTGGTGCTTCCACACACATACAAACTTTGAAAAAAATCCATCCATGCTGTTTAGAGTGAGATACGGTTTCTGAATGTGTCCTGCCTTCAGTCTCTGGGTGAGCTGTTCAAAATCGGCAATTGTGACGTCACAAGCCGAAACGAGCAGGCTAACCGCAACCATTAGCTCATAGCATTAGCATGCTAACGCTAATGCTAACGCTAGCATGCTACCTCGTTCTCAATAGCAAAGCACTGCTACAACACACACAAGTTCACCATAATCTACAAAAGAACTACTTACATGTGCGTCTCCCAGCTAATCCTGCCTTGTAACTGACCGAAGTTGTAGAAACAGCCTTTCTTTTACTGTCTATGGAGCTAGCTAGCTGACATGATCTACATCTGAGCTACTGGGCATGTGCAGTGCAATCAAAGATAGTACAGAAGAAGAAGAAGAAAAGAGGTCTCACTCTGTAGCTAAAACAGAGACCAGGTGAAAAGAGGATCTGCAGCAGTGAGAGAGAGCACTGCAGTACAACACAAATATGGTGTTTTTTGAAAATTAAACCATGTAAACCTATTCTGGTACAACCTTAAAATACAATTATGAACCTGAAAATGAGCATAATATGGCTGCTTTAACCTTGCTCGTTATGTTTATTTTGCACTAAAGTTCTTAAAAAATGAGAAGTCCTTTTGATTTGTCAAGTATGTAATTCACACAGGAGTATAGAACAATAGGTTTTACCCTGTGGTTATTTCATATAGACAATTTATTTATTGTATATTGTATTGTATAGAATTACCAAAAAACATGCTATATTGTGATACACACTCACCTAAAGGATTATTAGGAACACCTGTTAAATTTCTCGTTATTGCAATTATCTAATCAACCAATCACATGGCAGCTGCTTCCATGCATTTAGGGGGGTGGTTCAGGTCAAGACAATCTCCTGAACTCCAAACTGAATGTCAGAATGGGAAAGAAAGGTGATCTAAGAAACTTTGAGCGTGCCATGGTTGTTGGTGCCAGACGGGCTGGTCTGAGTATTTCACAATCTGCTCAGTTACTGGGATTCTCACCCACAACCATTTCTATGGTTTACGAAGAATGGTCTGAAAAAGGAAAAACATCCAGTCCTGTGGGCGAAAATGTCTTGTTGATGCTAGAGGTCAGAGGAGAATGGGCCGAGTGATTTCAGCTGATAGAAGATCAACTTTGACTCACACAACCAGTCGTTACAACCGAGGTATGCAGCAAAGCATTTGTGAAGCCACAACACGCACAACCTAGAGGCGGATGGGCTACACCAGCAGAAGACCCCACCGGGTACCACTCCTCTCCACTAAAAATAGGAACATGAGGCTACAGTTTGCACGAGCTCACCAAAATTGGACAGTTGAAGACTGGAAAAATGTTGCCTGGTCTGATGAGTCTCGATTTCTGTTGAGACATTCAGATGGTAGAGTCAGAATTTGGCGTAAACAGAATGAGAACATGGATCCGTCATGCCTTGTTAACACTGGGCAGGCTGGTGGTGGTGGTGGTGTTATGGTGTGGGGGATGCTATCCTAACAATATGGGCCAACCTTTCTAAAGAATGCTTCCAGCACCTTGTTGAATCAATGCCACAAAGAATTAAGGCAGTTCTGAAGGCGAAAGGGGGTCAAACACGGTATTATTATGGTGTTCCTAATAATCCTTTAGGTGAGTGTATATCCTTATCCAGATATAAAATGACCTATATTGGGATAGAAGATTTTGGCCATATCGCCCAGTCCTAATGTAGGTCATTAAATGTGTATTTTCCCGCTGCACTTGTACATATCTCACTGTGTATATCAGTAAGGTCATCAAGGAAATACATTTTATTTTGTATTGTTTCTTCTATCCTCACAGAAGTCTTATTGTGTGGCTTGATGCCAAACCTTGTGTATCATCGCTGTAGGGAAGTCTGAGTAACTTTTTATTCCATTGCATTCCTCCATTCTTGAGGCTTTATATTTTAACACAGACAGATAAAGAATGTTTAAAGAGACTTGAATCTTTAAGAAGAAAGTGCATACTAGGAAAACGGCTCCTCCCACCTGTCCTACCATGGCAGGGTTGAAGACAGCGCTGCAGGGCCTGCTAATGTGCGTGAAATACCATCCCTGACATAAATGTTATTGACAAACTTGGCTGGACATTTGGGGCAGTGAACTGCCAGCATATTTAATTCATATTCATCTCCTTTCCCCCAATGGTCTTACCAGAGCACCCGAGCTGTGTCATCTTGCCACACTCCAGCTACCACCCAAATGTATAGTGACACTGATTATGCAAATCTGTATCTTGTTTTTCCTCCAATACCTGCATTAGGAGCTTGCTACTTTATTGAAGTTGAGATATGGCTCTCACAGTGAGCCAAGTGGAATGCTGATATTTTTTTATTTATAATAATCTGTGGGAATATTTTAAATTGTTGTATTTCTACGTTTCATAACAGTTGTCACATTTAGGGGTGATCAGATGAGAAACATGCTTTGATGCTCAGGAATAAATCTTGCAGGATGGAAAAGGGATTAAAGCTGAAATAAAGTGTGGATTTCAGCATGTCGTGGTCAGACAACTAAGAATTCTGTTTGTGTGGCTTGAAAAAGTTCTATAAGGTAGTATTAGTTTAATTTCACAGTGTGGGACACCTGAGTCATTTGTCGAAAGAAGATCATGTACACTGTGTTTATTCCTAAGTGTTTCCTTTTTAAAGGGTCAGTTCACCCAAATCACAAAAAACAAAGTGGCATTTATCCACACAGTTTTGTTTTTATTTGTCATTTAACATTTATTTTTTTAAAAGATTCAACAGCACCCTTATCTTTCCAAACAATGTGTTATTTTTTTTAATGTAATTTGTTTTCATTTGCATGAGCACAAATAAACAAACTTCCATTTACTTCCATTGTGTTGGAATAGAGGCAGAAATCTCAGAGGCACATCTTAAAATCTAGACAAATAAAACCAAAACTACATATCTACATTGTTAGATATCAAATGGGGTAAGTAAGAACATATTTGTCATTTTATTTGTAATTTGAGTGAACAGATCCTTTTAGTATTTTTAAATAATTGTGTGAAACTTCCTAGCTCTGATTTAGCCTCTTATGTGTTTTACTTTCAAGCATATTCAGATGTAAATAATTTCTCCGTGACCCAGTCTACCACCTTGTCTACGGCTGACGATGCTCTACCACTTGGCTGAGAGTTGCTCTCTGCTTTTGCTGTTACTGAGCTTTATGCCTTCACTTTCCCTTCTTCGACTGCTCAACCTCTTCACAGATTTGGCCCATATTGCCTGGGGTCAGCCATTGAATATAGTATACACGGTGTGTGCTGATCCTCCAAATTGCCATGTGTGAAATCCATCCCACTCGCTCCTGGGGGAGTAGTCATATCACTCAAAATGAAACTGCCTCTCGTATCCTCCCCTTATTCTTCCACTTCGCTGTTCTCCCTTGGCCGCCTGGGACCCTGCAGTTGTGAGGCTTTATAGTGGAAGCCTATTAGACAAATCTTAGATGAATGCAGCGGAGGTGCTGTGATACAGTACCAGGTTGTCAGAGTGCTCCACAGTCTCATATAAATATATCCGTCATGCTGACTTGAGGCTCTCACTGAATTCTATTATTTTCCTGTTTTGGTACAAATGCAGTGGAGGGGGATTGTGTTGTCCCACATGGGAGAAAAAAAATTGCATCAGGTTTTAAAGAAAATGCTTCATTAGATTTATTAATAACGTCTGTCATAGTGTCTCAGCCAATGCGGGGTTAAAGCTATTCGGAAGTCAGATTTGATTAGAATCTATTTCCATGCATAAAGTGGCTTCCTATCGCTTTTAAGTATGATGTGCTCCATTTGAGCATCTGCACATTATCATATATGAGTTTCCGCCTAAACACCAGTGTCACCTGTGCCTCTCCTCCTCTCATCTGTCACAATATTTTTCCGTTCTCCACCTGTGATGTTGTACAGGCAGAATGCAGCCTGCCCTCTGTCAAATCAGGGAAAGAAGAGAAGGGGGATAAAGGAAAGAGAGGACAGAGACATTAAATTGCATTATGGCTATTATGCTGTAGAGGTATATCTCCCTGCAGCTGGCAGAGCAGCGCATGCGCCTGTGGCTCTTAATGAGCCTGCGTGGAGGGACCTGTGTGGAAACAAAAGGCTGAGCTTGTCGGCCATAGCAGACCCCTCCACCTGCCCCCTCACTGCTCCCCCAGCTCAGAGCGTGACAGACCAAGAGCAGAGCGCCGGTCCCTTCCTGGTGGCGTGATTAGATTGGGGCCGATGTCTCCAGCTGGCAGGCCTGTCTGTGACTGGAGGCGGCCGTCCCCAGCGCTTGTCACTGGCTGACACCTCTGACAGGCAGGGGACAGCTTCAGCAGACAGGTTCATTAAATGGCATTTTTTACAGCTGGGCCTCAAAAAATGAGGGCTGGGCTTTGTCAAATCTCCAAGTCTACAGGGGCCCCGGCGTGTTGGTTTAGACCAAAGCTTTGTTGTTATGACAATTTTTTTGATCTGGGCTGTTTGAAATCAGCTCTTTTCTCTCCTCTTTAGCCTCTCTTTTGTTGACAGCTAGCCCTTTGGCCTGTACTTTGTCATGGCAGCAAAATGTTCACTTTAGGTGGGAAACAAGAAACAGCCAGTGCTAAAACAATATAATATTGACAATCAGTTACCATGTTATAGCTGCTTTTATATATTTTTTTAATTCTTAAGAACCTCAAGTGACAAACCTGTATAACCTGCATTTTTTTAATTACCTGCTGGGTTGGTCATGTTTTTTGTTACAATAGTTAATATAACAAATGAAGAATTTAGGAGGAAACTGTATGGTTAAAAAAACATAATAAAACAATAAAATGACTAGAGATTTGTTGAAAATGAAAAACCATCCGAATGGCTTAATATGTATTCAAATAACAGCTTGCTAGTGCCTTGATGGAGTGAGCTTTTTTAGCCTTCCCATGATGCATATCTGTATGACTTGCCTTACAGCATTACACTCAGAAGACTACTTCCACAACATCTGGCTGCAGAGCAGGGGGGTGGGGGGGATAAAAGCTACCCTGCCTCCTAGCGAGCGGCTGCTGGCCCTCAATAGTGCGCCCACAGCTCCTTGGCCGTCCCTCCATCTCACCTCCCATCCTCTCTATTCCCTCTCCAGTCAGCACGCTGCCTCCTCGGGGCCGTGCTGTCTCTATGACAACTGTTTGAGTTGGGGGTTGCAGAGGTGTCAGGCAGGGCATTACTGGGAGGAGAGCACCAGAGATGCTGCACTGCACATCCAACATCTCCACCTAATCCAATTTTAATTGAGCTCCAGAGATTTTGGATGTGGCACGGAGGTCGGGCATGAGCTATTCCACGGAGAAATTAAGGCAGCCCGGCTCGCGCTGCACTCTTCCAGCCTGTCACTATTTTAAATGAGCATTAGCATCAGACCTAACCCAGCTGAACATCTCACTCTGACTCCCCACCACACACACACACACACACACACACACACACACACACACACACACACTGATGTACTGTTGGGCCTCACCTTCTTCCTACCCTGTTATATCTTTATTCTCTCTCACACACTCTCTGAACTGAACCTATGTGTGATTATAACCTGGGGAGTTGATGAGGTTGCTCCCCAGCTCACACTGTTGGACAAAATTGTTCAGTCAGAGGGAAGTGAGATGGAAGGAGGAGGGCGGTGGAGGGGGTGGACTATTCTCACCTGTCAGAACAACTGTCTTGGTTTTATGTGTGTGGACCTGCAGTCCCAGTGGTGCTGCATACTGTACACTAATGATCCTTTGTCTGCTCGCTCTTCCCCTCGCCATGATAGTTTTTTTTATTGATTATTTATGTGTCACTCACCCAGGCGGTCCTTTTTGACCACTTAAGTTTTATAGACCACCTGAAAAAGTGTGAAACATTAAAGAGAATCTGTAGAGAGCTTCATATTTTGCAAAAAGTGCCTTGAGATATGGTATAATGTCTCAGTAATGTCCTTTTTACTCTTTCTGTTTTTAAACTAATGCCTGTTTGGAACGGGCCGATTGCTTGGCCTCCTGTATTGCTGCTTGTAGCTTTCTCCTGAACCATTGTACTCCGAAATAACTTACAGAAGGACCTCAAAGCACTTAATATGCAACTTAACTGTATATTACTGACTTACTGTGTACTTCTATTGTACTTCAGAGGAAAACAACGTACTGCTACATTTACCTGACAGTTTCAGAGTCTACTCACAAAATATCACAATTAAAATATGATGCATTATTATTTATCATCCAGCATTATATTAGTGTTGAAAATCTCCACCTTAAAGGACATGTGTGTTGATAATGCCTCTCTTTTTACTTTAACTAAACATTTGAAAGCAGAACTTGTACTGTGTAGTCACAAGCAGTTTTACCATATGGCATAGGTATGTGAATGTGTGTTTTTTCTAGGGCTGTCAAACGATACATTTTTTTTAATCCCAAATATGCGATTAATCCCATATTTTATCACATGATTAAAATTCTATTATTTTGCATTTCAGAACAGTTTTTAAGTACATATTAAAAATTGAAAGCAATTCTAACCAGTGCATCTTGTTTGCGAATCAAATGAATGCAAAGAAAGTTACTTTATGAACTTGATTTTAAGATTTGTAATTATTTATTTACTGTAAACAAAGGAAAAATGTGTGAATCTGTCATTATTGCACAATTCCTCCAAGTACCTAACTAAAAAACTAAAAATCCCTATCCTTACCAGAGTCCATATAGTGTTTAGTAACTCCTAAATAATGTTGATTCCTCACTGACATCCAGTGATCACCGGTTAATGAGACAGCGTTTGCAGCATCTTGCAGCAGTTCCAGTGTGGCTGCTTCCTCCGTGTCGTACAGGCTGTGTGTGGGGCTGCTGTCCCCCTCGACAGCAATGAGACGGGTCAGAACATGCCAACCGTAGTACGTCTTTAAGACCCGAGTCCTCTACGATGCTGACAGGTCTGCAGGTAGTTGCCACCCGTTTCGCAAGAGTTGTAGTAATGTTTTGGGATTTGGTTTCATCCACAGTTCGGCAAGTAGCACTCTCCAAAATAGTGCTTTGCCTGAGTGGGTAGCATCACGTTAACTGTACTACTATGCTTAGCTCCGTAGCTGGTAGCTCAAGCTTGACGTGCTTCGGTGATATTTTAATTCGGCTTTACACAATGTGCATATGGCTTTTGACTTGTCTACGAGCCGTCCAGGAGTTTTGGAAAATAAAAAACGCCATTCAGGATTTCATGTTGGATGTCATGCTGTTGTGTTTCTCCATCATGCCTGCAGCCTGCAGCAGCAGGATGTGTTAGGAGGAAGTGGCAGCTTGATGATAAGTAACGGTGCTGCAAAGGGTCAAAATAGTAGCCTGTTAGGCACGACGCAAAGCAAAGAGTGAAGTGTAAAATAAATTAATAAATGCCGGCATGCGAATAATGTGATTAAAAAAAAATGAATCGCATCGTGTCGGCCCTTATTTGCATCGCGATTAACGCGTTAACGCTGACAGCCCTAGTTTTTTCATTATTATTATTATTTTTTGTAATACTCAACATGTTGCAGCACGGTTCAATCAGGCGCGGCTTATCGAGAAATTCGGCGTGTCCCCTTTTTTGCGTGTAGCAGTCACACATCGTGGTAGTTTTAGGCGATGTGGCCCAGGTGGTGGAAGCAGAGAACCCAGCTCAGCAGCGCGCAGAACGGCCGGAGAAATGTGCGATGTGGGATTCCTTGATTTATAGTTGGATAACGATTGAATTAACATGTACTAGTGTGATATTGATATTCCATTTTGAATAAAACGAACAGAATAGTTATTAAGAATTGTTTTTAGTAGCCTATGGTTAGAGGAATTGGCTTGCGTGTGCAGGTTTTAGTCCTAGCTGTGAAATAATGAATACTAGAGCACTATTCAATGTTTCACCAACTATTGCTGTGGTGCCCATAAACAGACAGTTCACAAAGTAGTACAACAACAACTGCCAACTTTGTAAAAGTAAAGCAGTAAGCAAATGTTAACCACTGATCTGTCTTTTGTAAAATGTTGCCCAGGTCATGTCTACTGTCATGTTATCTGATACAGTTTGGAAAACAGAGTTGGCTCACTAATTGCTTTTATGCCCACAAAGCAGCTGCTTAGTGTACACCAATACTTGGACAGTAGTCTTTATCACCTATAACCTGCCATGATCTCTGCTTTTATACTGTACTACTATTATACCCTGAGGACATTTTCTCTTCTTTTTCTGCCCTTCTAGGTCTTAGCATACACTGAGGGTTTACATGGGAAGTGGATGTTCAGTGAGATCCGGGCGGTATTCTCCAGACGCTACCTCCTGCAGAACACAGCGATGGAGGTCTTTATGGCCAACAGAAGTAAGAGAAGGTGCCAATTACAGCATGTGAAAGCCATGATTCTCCTGTGCTTTGCCACTAAGGGATATCTCTCACTGTTTCACAGCATCAGTCATGTTCAACTTTCCTGACCAGGCCACAGTAAAGAAAGTGGTCTACAGTCTTCCTCGAGTGGGAGTGGGCACCAGCTATGGACTTCCACAAGCAAGGTGGGTCACACATGCCAAAAGAAAATGAATTCAGCACTGTTAAATACTTAATAATATAGGTGGAATAATATTGTTATTTCTTAATGGGCGATGTTACCTCTCTGTGTTGTGTGTTGGAACATCTGGGCAGCCTCGCCTGCAGCACAGTCATTTGTAGTCCCATTGCAGCAGTTGTTGAAGTGGATGTGCACTGACCCTTACTGAACTGACCTAATTCTCTGACTGAAGACTTTATACAGCAGGGCTGCAGCCAGGCCACTGACCACAGAGAAAACCACATATTCCCTTCAGACTCTCACACTGCTAACAGGCCCAAACACACTGTTACAAAACAAGCACATTTCCTTAAAGTGCTCATATTATGCTTTTTGGCTTTGTCCCTTTCCTTTATTGTGTTATATGTCTTTTTTGTGCATGTTATAGGTTTACAAAGTGAAAAAGCCCAAAGTCCACCCCAAAGGGACTTACCATCTCCAACAGAAAACACTGTTCACAAACTGCTCCAAACAGCTCTATTGTAGTCCAGCCTTTACTTCAGAGACAAACGTGGTCACTTTGGAACACACGTTATAATGCTCGCCTAGCTGCTAGCGTGGCACGCCCTCATACTCTGCTTCTGACTGGCTAGTAGTCCTTACCTAGGTACTGTCAGGGCACGCCCTCATACTCTGCTTCTGACTGGCTAGTAGTCCTTACCTAGGTACTGTCAGGGCACGCCCTCATACTCTGCTTCTGACTGGCTAGTAGTCCTTACCTAGGTACTGTCAGGGCACGCCCTCATACTCTGCTTCTGACTGGCTAGTAGTCCTTACCTAGTACTGTCAGGGCACGCCCTCATACTCTGTTTCTGACTGGCTAGTAGTCCTTACCTAGCTACTGAGCATGTGCGACTCCCAACAAAGATGGAACAGAAGTGAGAGGTCTCACTCTGTAGCTAAAACAGAGAGCTCAGCACACAGGGTGAAAAGAGGAGCTGCAGCAATGTGCAATACAACATAAATATGGTGTTTTTTGAAAATTAAACCATGTAAACCTATTCTGATATAACCTCTAAATACAATTATGAACCTGAAAATAAGCATAATATGAGCACTTTAAGTCTTACGTTAAGTGAGTGGCTATAAAGCAAGGTGTCCTGAATTTAAACCTAGTCAGTTGTTTTTCATTCAATCTACTGGAATCAAGTCTGTGTGGTTGTGAAGCCTTTGCGTTGGATAACATAGTTATTCTCTTGCAGCTTGACATTTTGTGCATGCGTTTCATTTCAGTATGTTCATTCTAAAACTGACAGGCTTGTCAAAGAGCTGGTTATCAGCTATTAAATGTCATCTTTTGTGTACTAGTTTTCTGTGATGTAGCCAATGCTTTCAATTAAAACATAGATTTAGATACAGCAATGCTTTTGGCTGTTAACATTTTTAAGAACATGGGTTTTAAAATAACGTAACTAACACCAACCTTCCGTTTCCTGATTTGTTGTTTGAATGTTTTTTTCCAGGCGCATCTCTCTGGCCACTCCTCGGCAACTTTTCAAATCCTCCAACATGACCCAGCGCTGGCAGAGGAGAGAGATCTCCAACTTTGAGTACCTCATGTTTCTCAACACTATTGCAGGTATGCTTTAAAATGCCGAGATTCCCAAGTGAAACTGTATGCTTTAGTTTGGGAGTAGCTGAGTATGGAAATAATATGTTCTCTTTTTTCACAGCCATCACTTAAATATATAGATTCTGATTTGTTTTCTTCCTAATCCGGGCAACATTCACAACCAGTGAAAGTGGGAAGTTTTAATGTATTATCTATGTGAATCTCTTCCCCATTAGAGGCTTATGACTTTAAGTTTAGCTATCATGATCAATAAGCTGTAAGTGTTAGTGGCACTGGAAACATACTATAAGTGGCCTCAGGTCTGTCATATTTGTTTAAGAATCCATAGTAACCTTAAGTGGTGCTCATCGTGGTAGACTTCACTGTTCATGTGAGTGTGCTGTTTGAAGCAAAGAGCAGGCACAGCAGATTTTGCCAGATAATTAGTGCCTGGCTTTGTGAGAGCGTACACGTGTGTCTGCGGAGTTGAGAGGTTCTGTTGTTGACTCTCTGATCTGAACTGCAACTAACAGGGAAGGCGAGAGCGACTGCACGCTACTCTGCTCTGAGAGGTGTCATCCTCTCTCTCGCTGCATATTCATGCATATTTATATTTAGCTCGTGCTTGAGTTCGATACATTATTTCCAGCTAATTAGGTGTAAGGCAGACAGAAAAACATGCCCAAAATTCATTAAAAATCCCTGGTAATGACCTGGGCTGACAGGGATGTCAGAATAGTGTGGGGCGGCAGACAGGCGGTGGGTGAAGTGCTGGGAAGAGGTGCGACCGGGAAGTGGTCTTCTAATTAAACACTATTCCACTGTTATTAACATCCTGCCACCCCCAACTCAGGCCTCAGCAGCAGTAGGTCCAACCACACCAGCACACCTATCTCTAACACACACTTGGCTCGCTGCTTCCTTTTCACTGTGTGGCATTAACCTGGGTGATTATGTTCTCTAGCTTCCCACAGACCCTGGATATTCTGCAGAAGCCTTCCCATTGACTAGCCTGTCACACATTATCACTCGCTCAGCTAGATTTAGATTTTCTAATGCCAACCTGCTGCAGTGCAGGAGGGAGCAGAGACACGGTTGCTGGACTAAGTAATCATTAAAAACTTTATGACACTAAGAAGCAGATTTAGTAAGAGTGTTTCCATTAAACAATCTCATTTCATTGTACTGTGTAATATTGTGAACTAATGCATGAGCTTTCATTTAGATCCTGACCTTAGAGTTGCCACCTCTTGATGCTACTTTGATTGAAATGCTTAAAGCCATTGCACACACTTTTTATACATCTTAATTTAAATTACAGAAAATAACTGCAAAACTCAACCAGACCAAAAAAAAGTACATTATTACTTATTATCTTGGGCTAGATTGAAAAAATCTGTTATTTTACAGTAGTATCTTTGGGGTAGATCTTATTCCATTCATGTATGTGATCTCTGATTGTAAGGGTTCCTTTTTCTATGTCTAAAATGTCATTTATTATTGACAGCCATGAATTTAATTTTGGTGGATTTGGCTGTTTCCATGTCACCTGCTTTATGGCCATCACATGCAATATAATAAAAGATGCATGTCCGCCGATTTTTATCTTTCCTATTAGATTAATACCCAAGGTATTTTCTAGTTTCAGAGTTTCTTTTAAGTCAAATAATGATGCAATAATGTGAAAGTTTGAAGTTTGAATAGACCTAAATTCATTCTTACACTATTAGTATTAGTCTTAGGATGGCCTGTTATACTAGTCAACATCAACACTGAAAAATATTAGAATTATGTGAAATGTTTCTGGAAAAAAATGTGGTAACTCTTATTCTATTAAGCAACAATGTCAAAAGAATGTGGTCAGAATTAGCACTGTTCCCTTTTACAATTTAGTTTCATTTTTCTTAGTGGGTAAAAAAAAAATGTTGCCTGTTTTTACTTTGACTTTGCTTTGAGCTCACATTTTTAGCCTGATTTATTACCAGCAGTAACACATTCCTACAAAGCCATCTATAGCTGCCCTATCCCAATCCTGGATTACAACCGGCCACCACCTGACCTCACAGCTGTATCAGTGTCATCTTCAAAAGAAAAGTAGAGCATTAGTGACAACTTGGTACATGCTCTTGGCTTTTCCCATGGATTTCCCATGACACATATAGCCATCTGAAAACCATATCCCCACTGCGAGAGCAGAAAGGAAACGCACATCTGGCCTATCAGTGTAGACTTGCAGTGACATTTCAGGCGTTTGGAGTCATGGCCCTCAAAATAATGTATCCCCCCCTAATTACATCCACTCGTCACAACTTAGAAATGCTTATGTTCTCTATAAACGTAAAGACAGCCTCCTCAGTTACCTCCTGTAACTCCCACAGTCCATCGATAAAGTATACTCAGCAGGAAAAGGCATGGGGAGCACAAAAACATTCTCTCATAGCAGAGAGCTTGCCATTAGTGTATGTGATTCTCTGGCAGACGCCGTATGAGACAGGAAGTGCGTCTGATTGAGGGCTCTGAGATTGGGGGCTTGTTGGAATGTTGCATGCTGATCCCCCCAATGTAACTGAAGCCTCAAGTGTACCTTGCCCCGCTTTCAACCCCTCTGTTCCCTTCCAATCACTCATCACTCACAGATTTCTCTCTGCTCTGTGTGTCTAGGGAGGACATACAATGACCTGAACCAGTACCCAGTTTTTCCCTGGGTCCTCACCAACTACGACTCAGAGGAGCTGGACCTGACCCTGCCAGGGAACTTCAGAGATCTCTCAAAGGTACCTCTTGGCCGTGCACCTCAGTATGA
Source organism: Sander lucioperca (assembly GCF_008315115.2). Lineage (NCBI taxonomy): Eukaryota > Metazoa > Chordata > Actinopteri > Perciformes > Percidae > Sander > Sander lucioperca. Next base: position 21,579,916 of record NC_050177.1, on the reverse strand, counting down.
CAGAGAGAAGGGGGCAAGTAGGGGCAGCTGGCTCTGACAGCAGGGGATTTCCTTATTACGGCCCAGACTGTAAAATAATATCATATTTAAGAGCTAAGGAAACATGTGCAGAGTCTAAACTCATGAGGTGGAATGCAGAAAGTGGAAAATGATTGTAACATCCTGAAATGCACTCCAATACGTTAATGTAAGTTTACTCCCCATTTATTTAGTACTGTATTGTCTTAGCACATAGTTTGCACTTGTCTATACGCTTAAAGTGGCTTCCTGGTTTCTGCATTAGAGAGGCTTATACACTTTATGCCTTGTATAGTAGACCCACAACAGTATCACAATGAACAACTCTTTCTGAAAGGCAGCTTTAGACGCATCATGTAACACAACAATAATGTCCATAGTCTTGGCCATGTGGTTGAAACTATTGTCACATACATGTAACAATACATTTCATGACCACGTGTAAGTGAAAGGTCTCACTCATGGTGATTAACCCACATAGTGGAACAGATACTTATCACAGGTAAAGAGCAAAACCGAGCTAAAAGGAGAGTGAGAGTCGGTTTGACATTCCCAAGTGGCCTCCAAATGAATGCTAATGTTGCTACATATCTGCTGGATTTGTGTATAAACAACCATGTCAACATAACAAAAGTGATAATACTTCAATGTTGTGTTTATTGCTTGTTTCTGCTACCCTGAAGTTGCCAAAATAAAAGTTAAATACAAATATTTTACCTTGTCAATATATATATCATAATCCAGCAGTCATGATAAACATTTTAGTTAGAGCGTGTAAGGAATCCTTAATTTGGACAACAAAAGAATGTACAACGGTACAGTCATATTAACATTATAGGGTTTCCATTGAATTATTGCCCAGCCCTAGTCTTTACAAAACAAAACACTAATCACATACTATATGATGTCAAAATTAAAGCTAGTGATTTTATAAATAAAAGATTGTCATTTAATAATGTAAGTTTCTGCTCGGATTAGACTTTGAAGGTTGATGAACTGATAAGAGCAGGTCATGAGCGCTGTTGCAGTGAAAGTCTTTGTAAATGTGGCGGGTCCAAAGCGCATCAAGCTGTGCAGTAAGGAGAGTCGTGCCTACGCTGCCAAATCACAAGAGCTCAGACACAATGACATTAATGCTCCACAACCCTGGGAGATAAAGTTCAGCATCATGTTTGCTCTGTCTTTGACTGAAAAGGAATAAGCAGTAGCACCACTGCCCTTCTCTTTCTCTGTCTCTTCCTCTCTCTTGCACATGCAAACTGCAGCTCACTGACCTGAAAACAGTCACATTCCTGTCTGAGCTCTCTCTTTCTCTCGCTCTCTCTCTCGCTCGCTCACTTTATCGTTCCCTCTTGTTTCCCTCAAAGGGCCGACATTCTGGGCCTCACTTCGCCATCTCGGTTTTTAACAGTTTGTATCAATTTTCAGCTTTTCGTGGCATGCGTGCGCTGTGTGTTGTAGTGGGAGAGGAGGAGAACTTTGAAACGGAACAAAAAAAAAAGAAGTGACTATGAAATACTCAAAGAATCGTGGACAGGTTTGATAGTGTGTTGTGAATTTGGAAAATAAGCACCCAATGCTCTGGAGCACTTCTTCACATTTTAGTGAACCCAGAACATTTTGGACAAACAGCTCAGTTGTGTGTCTTGCCACCGTCATATCAGCACTTGTCTGCTTTTGGCTGCTCCGGCCTGTGGGGCATCCAGGGGGGCTAAGAGAGCCACGGGATGTGTGTGTGTGTGTGTGTGTGTGTGTGTGTGTGTGTGTGTGTGTGTGTGTGTGTGTGTGTGTGTGTGTGTGTTTGTGTGTTTGTGTGTGTTGTGTGTGTTGAGGGGGTGATCACGGCTGAGCCCTGTGCAAACCTCGTGCCCTGGGGAGACAGTTATGTATTGTAATGTATTCCAGTGACATCCTCCCATGCTGTTTACAGGGCTGAGCTGCCTTCATTAGCATGAGTTCACAGCCCATGTCTCCTGACAGTTGTCCTTGGAACCCCAGGGCTCTTATCTCCAAAAGTTCACAGCTAGTGTAGCAGCGAGGGACACACACTTCTCCTCTTTTGCTCGGTCTGCCCTTTTGTTCAATTATGGATCAGAGGTAGCATCACAGTCTCTGGAGACTTGTTCGTTGTATATTAGGACTGTGTGTGTCTCTCCGAGGTGTATGTCCTGTGGCTGTGGTTGTGTACCACACAGACTGTGTGTATGGTCACTACGATAAGGCTGGGTATCGTCTAAAATGGTTTGATACAATACCCATGTTTTCAGTACCAATACTAATATGGTTTTTCATTTAACAAAAGAAGCCAAACTTCTCAAATATGCAATGTGCCAAACACAAAGTGTCGTACAATAACGTTGCTTAAATAATACAAGAACAAAATTATAATTTAAACAAGTGTCTGATAGAGACTGCGTAATGAACAGTACACATCTAACAAAGCATTCAAAGCCAGTTTTTCTTTTCTTTTTCTTTGATGCAATTTTTGCAATCAGTCTGTTCCTAAAAAGTGTTGTGGTTACTACATTAAGCTTTTTTAACTCATTTTCTGTTTTCATTTGTATGTTTATTTATTTTTTCTGCAGTTGAGTAATATCAAATAACCTCATGTAATATCATCTGTCACTCTAGAGCTCAGTGAGCTGCAGCATTATGAAGATAAATTGTCATATCATTACTCTTAGGTCAATACACTGAATAAAGCTAAACTGTAATTGCATCTAGATTATAGACTATAAACTGAAGCATCATTAATACTCCTGAATGATTCTCAAATTATCCGACGCTGGCATTGCACAATGTAGAAAACTTATTTTCCCACAGATCTGAGTCATAGCTGAGACTTGTTTGTCAGTTAGAGGTGCCACTTGATGGACAGCATTGTTCAAACGGCTCTGTGCTGATGTGCCAGATAATATCCTCCCAAACCTACTGCACACACCTACAATTACCTGCTGCTCGGGCATTCAGTGAGCTGTGAACATTGCTATTGAACACTGCATTGCTTTGCCTCGGGGCCAGAGTTCTGCATATTTGGATGTCAGACACAATCATGCAGTGAAGTGTTGCATTAGGTTCTAATGATTATTTCTTGATGGAGTGACAAGTGGATGAAAGATAGGGGGAAGCCAATCGTCCTCATAGTTGTTAAATGATGTGATGGAAATTCATTCAATTGGAAGGCGAAAGAAGCTGATGTGGTGAAAACTGTTCTTAATCCACTGAATACAATGATTTTGATGCGTCCTTTTGTAAAATATCATTTCAAGAGACAAGCAACACCAAAAAGTGACACGAGCATTTCTCAGCCCATGTAATTTAAAATGTTTACATACATTTTCACCTTACTTAAAATGACTAAAATAATTATAATGTTGACTTACCATTGTAAGGATATTTTGAATGAGCTGTGCTGAGATAGAGAAACCTATTTTAAAGCTGAGCATCTCTTGAGAGACACAATACGAGTAATGGAGAAAGCTTGGCTGCTGTAAATTTCCCCTCCGCACTTTTCTTTCCATAATGGAACCTTCCTTCCCCTCACTTCCACTCCCGTCAGACTGTTTGGGAGCACATCTGCTTTATCTTGAGTTTGAGCAACTTGATTGCATTAGACTGGAGCTGCTACATGCAGCCTCCGCTCTGACGAGGCAAGCAAAAAATGACCGTGACTTCTCCTGACAGAGCACCATAGCAACATACTGTAATGTAATTACATTTGAAATATAAAATGCAATATGCGTCTCTTTGGGAGGTAGCTTATATATAACCAAGCAAATGGAGGTGCTCTCTGCACACTCATTCACCAGCAGCCGTGTTCATTTCCTGCATTTGGAATGCAACACCAGAAATGATCCTGATTGAATCTGAAGCCAAATCCAAGTTTGATCATACTTTGTTTAGTTGTGTTGATGTCACTGGGTCAGGTGTGCAAGAAATGGACTCGGATAGGAGCAGGTGTGGAACTGTCTGAACCAGTTGTTTTCATTGTCTTACGTCTGTGATCAGTATGATATGCAATGCAGGGAAAAGGGAAGAGGTGATTATTCTTTGTTGAATAGAGGTAAGCAAAGCCTGATTTGGGATTATTAACAGATGTGACTGTGACAGGAATAAAGGTACTAAAGGACCACTGAAGTGCTTATCCTATCTTATCATAAATGGGTTTTTATTTCCCATTAAACAGCGAATCAATCAAACATTCTCCTCATTTTTAGCTGTGTTTTCATAGTAAAAAAAAAAAGCATATCGGAAGCATATACATATACATTCACGTTTTATACAGAATACACCATATTTATAGTATGTTTTTCTATGGCCAAGGCAGCACACATAGGCTATGTGGAGTGTAGAGGATATGGACTAACCTTGAAGTAGTCTGGCTCGGCGATGGTTCGGTAACGGGATGGTTCCGCCGGATGTCCCTCACGTTCCACTTTGTTTGTGTTTACTTTAAACTCGGGTCGCATCGAGCAACATTAACCGGAACCTCTGAGCAACTTTATACGCTGAAAATGGCAAGTTTTAAAGAAAGTTTGGATCGTGCGACAAGGCAGGCCTGCTTGGTTCGTCCGGGGAATGATTGTAAAGATTTACAAAAAATATGTTTACCACATTCACTATCTAACTGGAATGTTTTGGGACCGATTGGTGGGGATTTGCTATGGACAAAATACACACAGCGATACACTAGTAAGAGCAAATGATGTTTAACCATGTATCCAGCTAATTTAAATAGCTTACGTTACTGTATTGTGTAAACAGTTAACTTCATTTAATATTGTATATGGCGTTTTCTTTTGCGGGGTGCAAATGTTCCACCGAAGTTCCTTCCCGAAGAGCCACCGTTGCTGCATCCAGAGCTTAGCGTCGCCCAAGAAGATTGTGATCGGTTTACAGAAATGCAAACAACCCGTGATGGTTCTGTTGCCAGACCTTCCTCCGCAGCACTGTGGAGATAGGTCTGGCAATGCGAGACTAACCTGGAAGTAGCCTTTTGGTTTATTTTATGCTTGAACTCAACTAGGAGCAACAGTGTGGGAGCTACATTTAGCCAAGCTGAGAGGGCATTATCTTGAAGTATTTTCTCTTTCAAGGTAGTCTATATTCTTGACATTCCACTTCCGGGATTGCTCCGGTGCTGCAGGAAATTCCGCCGGATGCACGTACTTTCGCTGATGTCCGTTTCCTTCCTTCCCTCAGGAGACCTTGGCTTATGTCCCGTGTGAAACCAAAAGTCAGCTGTCATTTTGAAATTACCCGAGTTTTACGGACCGTAGTCCGTGACGCAATGACATATATGACGTCACGTTACGTCCTTATTTTAGTAGAGTTACGTAATTAATTTTAAGGTAATGATCCGCCCAGTTGCAATTTACCATTAATAATTAAAAGAAGAAGACTCATTTCCAGACCGTGCGTAACAGCTGTGCACGATTTGAGACAACACTATCCTGTCGAAATGTACGAACTACATAAGTGAGTACATAGTGTGTGTATATGTGTAATAAATACAGTGTACTACATGTAAGTGTACTCAGGAAGTATCCCAATTGAGACACACCATTAGTATTTTTGTTGCCTAAGCTTAACTAGTTCTGTTTTACAACATTAACTATGTGTTTAAACTGCGCCCTTGACGTTAAATAGAACTGTCACATGATTAAGGTCACATGATTAAACGGCCACTATGTGGCAGTAAATGGAACGGTCATACGTGTTGTTTTGGGAATCTTTGAAAATGTACCTATAATGTTGTTTAACAATTTGTTAGCTTTACATTACCTATATTTTGTTGTTTTTTTTTTTTTTTTTACATTTCATTGAGTTTGCTACAGTATATATTTGCTGTATAGCAGTCCCAATTAGAACAGTGTTCAACAAGCTGCCAAGTGCAAATTCCCTTTAAAAAGACAGCAATCTCTGACAAAGAAAAACTTCAATGATGTGGGTGAACTGGTACAAGTTTTGTCATGCAGTCAGTATAATTATCCTAGCTCACCAACCACACAAGTTTTCTCGAAACAAAATAAAAGCATTCACCTAGAAAATGTCTAATTGTATTTATGCTTACACAGCTGAACGCCAAGGGAACACTGAGGACATTTTTGCCTCATTTATGTAGCGCCTAATAAAATAGTTAATAGCATTTAACTTGTCAGTAAACATGCCTTTCCCTGTAACTTGTTTTTTTTGTGTAAGACGTGTTTGGGGTTAATTTAGTCTCAGAAAAAGGTTGAGAGGTTGGTGGCAGCGAAAGAAATGTAATGTTAGCTTGTAATATCTTTTTATGCACACTACATGTTTCATATCACATAGTCTTGATTATGCTAATACGGCCTAGATGGTTTTCCAGCTTCTTCTGGTACAATGAGATTTATATGGCCAGGAAAACATTTATTAACACTGTATAATCAAAATCTTTGCCATTTTGAGAGCTTTGGTTCTAATACCTGTTATGTGAATTGTTTGCTTATTCCTCTCTTACACACATTACTATTACCTGCAGCTGTCTGCTCCTTATTCTTCTCCCTCTGTCACATGCATTACCTGGATCTTTCATACAGCTCCAACCTGCATTAGTTACACCAGCGGCGTTTTTACAGAGTGCTAGACGTCTTGTGGCTTGCACCCCGTTCCAGCTGCACCAAGATGTCACATGCAAAGCCATTATCACCCCATAAATCTATGCAGATCTCAATAAACTTCTTTTTCAGTCAATTCAATTGTGCTAACACTGATGTGGACCGCCATTAAATTCTGAGGAAGAACAAAAAAAACTGGCCCCATTTCATTTTGACTTAGAGCTTGAGGCATGTGCACTGTGCCACACATGGATATGAACATAATCTTCAAAATGACCAAGAGTCTGTCTGTCGCACTGAGGTTGGATACAAACTGTACCCAGCCAAAAAAATAATGGTGCAATTTTAATAATGGTAGAATAAGTGAATTTTGAATTGTGGGCTTTTATTTTATTTCTTTTGACCTCTGAGCTGCAGATTTTAGGTGGAAAAGCTGCCATTGATTACATTACCAGTCTCCCTATCCCCTCTATAACTGAGTCAGTGGTACTGAGTATATTAATATTGACTGCCAATAGGTCTCCGAGGCTATATTGGACGGGGTGATTGAAAAGCAAAGAAAGCAATTTATTCACCACTAAACGTATGTTTAATGGGAGTAATTTTGTTTCCTTAAGAACACATGAAAATGAAACAGCTGCCACAGGGCCAAAAAGAGTGATGGTGTCAGAACAATATTGAAATTATTACCGAGGCTGCGGTTAAATAATTAACCAAGCTATCCAAGGTTTGGCCTAACTATGAAATAATTGGATGGATGTCAAATAAATCTAGCAGTGAGGGTATCTTTTTCTTTTTATATCCTCACAATAACTGGCAGCAGTTCTTCAAATGCAGAACAACGAATAAGAGACATGTTATGATTATGAAAGGCTGTATTTTAGAAAATGGGTTTCCTCTACTTCTTATATTAACAATAGGAAAATGTTATGGTAGATTTTTTTTTTTTTTTTTTTTTTTTTTTTTTGCAATAAATGCTAGCCGACTATACATATATAACATTCAAACTTTCAGTCATGATTCAATTCTACTGATTGGTGATTGAATACCATAGCTTGTGGTGTTGCATTAAATTGCACTAAATTGTATATACTGTAGGTCATGGTATCTCCCATCAGTAGTGGCCAGTAGCACAGAAGGGCTCCGAACACAGATGGGAGTAGCAGTGCTGATTAGTGTTTGGCTTGGTAGGTGCGTTGGGTGTAAATCAGGTCAGCCAGGGTTAATCCACATGGATTACCCCCAACATTTAGCAGGAGTCGCTCATTTCTCCTCCCTCCATCCTCAGCGCGCCACCCTGCTTACCCCTGCCACCATACCCTTGTAAAATTCAGACAGAAGACAGCGCAACAGGAACTTTTTAGGGTTCAGGAGAATAATGGGGTCTGACAGACAAATCCCAGAGTAAAGCTCCTTGACTGCCCTGAACTCTCCCCCAGACTCTCTGCCGGCCTCACCACATGTAGCCTAATGGGGAACTACTAAGACTCTGCAAGTCCATCTCCATTATTTATGCTCAATTATGCTTTCCTACTCCTTCTGATGTCCTAACACAAGCGATGGGGAAATCAGGTTGTTTACACTATGCACCCAACAAAGGATTTGTACCTGTAAATTGAAGTAGATGTAGTGTTGCTTCATTGCCTGGTATGGTTTAAATACATGTCACTGCAGCCATTTGTTTGGACATGATGAGAGTACTGACAGCAAATCATCTGTGTCACCAGGCAAAAACTCTTTCTGGTCCACATGCTGTTGCCTCTGCATACCTATACTGCCTATATATACTGCACAAAAGGTGATGCCTACAAAGCATAGTACAAGAAAAAAAAGACACTTCACTTGCTATGGGCTACACAAAAATATGAATGTTCTATTGATGCTTTTGTGCACTCTAATAATCTAATTAGTGTAATAAGTAAGTAATACGTATGTGGAGTGAATATTTTCCATAATCCTTTCAAGACTATCATATAGCCGCATTATCATTAACATTTGATTTAGAACTGCTGTTAGCTGTAAGATTTTCCATTTTGAGACTCAAAGTAGATTAGCACTGTGTGGTTCATGCAGAAGATTATGCAGGAAAAACAATGGACTTCCAAAGGCAGATCCCTCTTTTATGAGGCTTTGAGTGGAACTTTGTGGTTGCCCAATAAGTAAATCAGATTAAGTACATCATGAGTCAGACTATGTTAAGTTTAGCCCTGATGTTTTATTAAAAAAAATATTTACTAATAGTGAAGTCCGAGGATTTTTGTTTTTGGAGAAAATAAGATCTTAGATGGTACACCAAATCAAAGACTACTTTTGGATAACAAAAAGTAATAAATGTACTACTCATCTTCAAAACAAAAGTAACAAAAGAAATACTTATCTTCATACTTTTGATAGCGTAAAAAACTTAATATATGTTAAAGCGTCGGCTTGCACGGTTATATACTGACCCACAGAGATAATTTTGGTGTGGTGACCACAAGCCAAACTCCTTGAAATGCCTTGTAGCTCTAACCTTATCTATGTTATGAGTGCTAGTTTTAATCTTTCAGAAGTGTCAGTGAAAATGACAACAGCTTGAGCTTCCAGTATTTCAACAAGCCATATATTGGAGCAAAAACTACACTTAAAGTGTAGTTCTTACTGACCCGATGACACAGTAATGAGAGTTAAGTCCGACTGTGTGGTTGTGATGAGAAGGCAGTAAGAGCAAAGAAAAGAGCTCATAAAGTACTCACACTGGCTTACAGTTACTCATAATATAGATTTTAAAATCCTTAAACTTGTCTATAAATCATGAACTTGTATTTCACTATATTGTTAATATGCTTCCAAGACATGTGCCTGCTACAGTACTCAGATCTACAGACTTTCTGCTGCTCACTGAACCAAAATATTCACTGAAGCTTCTTCAGTTTTGGATCCAAACGCAGAGCAGACAGCAATATTGGTGACTACAACTTTTAGCCTTGCTTTAAAGGGGAACTATGCAGTTTTTTTAGCTTAATTTACCTTAACTGAACAGCTTCAGAGTCATTGGAATGGTTATATGACTTTTTTCGAGTTGAATGGTGGTCGTCTCGCTCCCCCCTAGCGCCTGTGAGCGGAAAAACCACCCTTGCAACTTTCGGCCGGTGAGCCGACGGCCTCAGCGTCAGGAAGTATGGCGTTGAGGTGTTGTTCCTGTAGACTTGATCCTCAATGATTCATAGAGGATCATTATTATCATTTTATATCAATATGACAACTGGCTGGTCACTTTGACAGTGTACTATAGTTGTTATGGTTTGTTGTAATATATTGGTATAATAATCTAATACAGAAAATACACTTTAAATTTGTAATTGTAGGCTGTCTGCTTTCTTTTTAATATTTAGAGTGTTCTTATTTTGCAGTATTTAGCTTAGATTGTTTTATTAATTGTTTTAATGTAAAGCACCAGAGCTCCATGTTTTGTATGAAGGTGTATTCTCTGTATTTAGAGTGTTACCAGTGAGGTTGTCTTGTATTTAATGTTCGCCAAAATGTGGATGTCAGATACCCTCCGAAAGGAAGCATCAACACAGGAAGTGTGGATACATTTAGGAATTCTAATTTGCAATGAAAAATCATCAAATACATTTTTATATACAGTTTATGTAAAACAAATACAGCGGTGTGTTTTTGTCAAGCTTGCAAAGTCAAATACATATCAAGTTGAAGTTTGCCCTCACAAAGCACTTCCAAATGCTTACAATAGGAAACACAATGTACAATTTCGTCAGGGTTGCCTTGAGGGGAAAACCTTTGTTTTACTTACACAGGCAAATAAGGAGCAAATTATTTTTTTGCAAGAACTGAACCTCTTATTTCCTTATTTTCTTTGCAGCCTGTTGGTGCTCTGAATCCGAAGCGTGCAGCATTCTACGCTGAACGTTATGAGACTTGGGAAGACGACCAGACACCACCTTGTCATTACAACTCCCACTACTCCACAGCTGCCTCCACCCTGCACTGGCTTGTCAGAATAGTGAGTGAAATCACTCTTTCAACCACCTTCACACTCATTATTCTACTGTGTTCAAAATGTCCCAAATTAGTCGAGCATCTGAATAGGAATGAAGTCAAGCCCACATTCTCAGACAGCTTTTCATTTTTTGAGTCTGCATTAGTTGATTGTCACTTGTCAGACTTAATGATGCTGTTACATCGAGGTCTGTCTGCTTCTGCACAGGAAACAGCTCGACATCTCAATTTGATTGGGCCTGAGTTAGACCAATGGCGCTCAGAAAACACATTTCACAGGCCAGTAAACCGGCATATGTGAACTAAATAAAGAGTGGCTGGGTAATGATTTACAGAGGCTGCTGTGACAGGTTTATGTGTTTCAGGCAACCCAGTGAGCGCTGGAGACATGTCCATCAAGGTTACTGAGCACTGTCCTCATTTACTCTGGAAGAGGAGGAGGAGGCACACACACTCTCTCCCAATCTTTTCCCCACAAAAGAGGCCCTTATAACCTGCACAGATTCTTTGAGTCGGTGTACATTTGATTTTGAAGTTGGCTTATTAATTTGAAAGAGCTTTATGGGGAGTTTGTACAGTATTTCTCCTCCTCCCCCATCATTAGTAGGAAGGGGCTGATGAACTGAGGGAGCTCCCTTGACAGCAGTTAGATTGGCCTCTGTGCGTTTGTTTCCACAATCCCTTTCTTCCTCTGGTGAGTGATCCATCCGCTCCAAGCGGCAGTGGTCGCCATCTCAGGCTGAGAAAACCAAATTTGAGCCAATTATCATTATGGCTTACTGTACTCAGGAAGAACGCTAATTAATTCTCCCCCAGGCCTGGATACAGTGAATGACTGATCTCTGCAGAGATCCCTTAGTCTGCCACCGAGAAAAGAATAACAATGAAATAATGTGAATAATTCAGACTGTTAACATGTATTTTAATAAGCTGCATGGTAATCCACTAAATTGAAACTGTACTGAGATTTGCATTGCGTCGATTAGCATGGTTGCGATCGAAATGCAGATCAAGAGGGTGGAAAAAGATGATGATGACTTTAGATATGGCTGGGCATCTTTGATCTTTGTGATGTCTAATTTGCTTTCTCTGCAGGAGCCCTTCACCACGTTCCTCCTTAGTGCCAATAACAACAAATTCGACCACCCTGACCGCACCTTTTCAGCCATCGCCCGCTCATGGAGAAACTGTCAGAGAGACACCTCCGACGTTAAGGTGAGAATCACAATAAAAGCAAATAGTACAATCCATGGTTTACATTTATATGGATACACATGTCATGAAAACGGTGCCATTAAACAAATGGAAGTTAAATCTGTGATCATTATCTATACATTTCCTTGCCAGACACTTTCATTAAGCTGGTGTTATGGACCTGTGGGTGTCTAATTCTGAGGACAATGATAGGAAATATCACTATATATTGCACCACATACCTACCAGCTAAATTGTAACTGTACAGTGTATATAATTGGCAATATAACCATACTAAGCCTCTAACTCACTATGGTCCCTTCCTCAGACAATGTGCTTCAACACCACTGCAAAAATATATGCCATTAATTATAAATGCCTCATCCAAATGGCGACTCACAAAGACTGAAGACAGAAATACCCTAAGCACTTAGAAATGCACATTTGATTTATCTCATGCAGAAAACAAACTATCTCAGAGGTAGACTGATCTTGTATGTGTGCATGCAAGCACTCATGAGTTTGAACAAAGGCTGTGTCTGAGGGTAAGACAAAGCCCTCCCTCTGCAAATCCACAGAGCAGTCACCGAAAACGCTGAACCCTGCTGATTCGCCTCCATTTTGCCCACTGCATAGCACGCAGCAGGAATACGCACTGACCTCAAAGTGTCATGTATTTCTAGCACACCCTGCATTGGGTAGTGTTGCCCCAGGCAATTAATAAAGCATTAATGACAAAAGCTATTTAAAATGTAGTCTTTTATGTACGGACAGGGCTTTTACTCACCAGGATCTGGGGGAGAGCAGCCAACTACAGAATGTGAGGCAGAGGCAGAAAGCTGAGCAGCTGAATAGTCAAACGCCACCCTGTTAACAAATACAGCATACTTCCAACTACTTGTATGTCTGCATGCATTTGTTTTTACACACATAGGATGGCTACTGATCTATTAGGAGAGGCATTGTACTGTGGAGGACATTGCTGGATTACTAACAGTATTTCATAATGTATAAGAAGCAGGAAAATAATATGCAAGAGCTTGTTTGGCTCATAATGCAATAGGGGTAAACTATGAGGCAATGCATGCCACTATAATGACTGATTAGATTATTAACATTTGCTGTGATGCTTTTTTTTTTAATAATCTCCATCTCCAAAATCCATCTTTCTTTGCGTACTTTCCAACCTTGTTTTGAATTTATTTTTATATTTGTAATCATGCACATACTATGTATTAAAAGAGCATCGCTCAATATAATCCTGCCCAAAATCAAATCAAATTAAAATGAAAGCATAGTTTTCCATGCCTAACATATAGTGAGACACACAAATGCCATGCACACTGCCACCACGTAGCAACGGAGACTGAGCGGAGAGTGTGGGGTTAAGGTTAGCGTCGGCCCTGTACACCGAGCGGGCCATGAGGCCTCTGTTTAAAAGGCAGCTTGTTTTTTTACCAGGGTCTCTCCTTCATTAACCCCGGCCTCCTCCAGCAGTAATGACGACAAGACCAAGGGAGGCTGAACCCCTGAAGGGGATGACCTCCTAAAAGAGCAAGTCAAATGGAAACAATCCTGTGCCGACCTAGCCCTCACCTCCTCGACCACCCCATCATTATTGTGCATCCATACCGCTCATTTATTTCTATGTGCAGCTGCACACAGGTATGTTAAGCTGGCACAGCCACCATGGGCACAGAGAAGCAGACCTTTCTTGGAAGTAGTGGGCACACGCATGCACGAACGCATGCACACATGCACGTGCACACACACACACACACACACACACACACACTGTCTCATACACACACACACAAACTGCTACCACTGAAGGAATCCAGCAGCACCCCGCTGGTGACAGATTTTGACGAACATGTCATTAAGGTGACACAGTGTAAAGCAATGTAGGCATGTGTGATTGACTTGTTAGCCCATTACGATGCTGTTGCAGAATTAATGGCTGCCATGGGAGGCTGGCTTGAAAACAGAGCTGGCAGTTTTAACGGCTTGGCGGTGAGTTACAGCAGGAAGTTTACAGGCGAAAAAGTGGAGGGAAAGCGTTGTTGTGTGTATGTAAGAGAGACAGAGGGAAACGGAGAGGAATGGCTACTTTACTCCCTTTCCCTGTCGTGTGCAGAGGGTGAAATGTGACCAACAGCAGACCAGCGGTGTTATTGGCCTGTACCATGTCATGCTAACTCGCTCTATCAAAACCCGGTGATTTATAGGGGCCTAAAAGCTCTGCATGTTATGCATCCCATAGGCAGTATAAAACACAATAGTACCACTGAATCTGACAAACACTGCATTCATAAAGCAAGCCTGATACAAGGAGTTAAAATAGTGTCTTGCACCCTCCTTCATATTCTCAGGCTAAGAGACAGACAACAGCGTTTAACTTGTCTTGTGTGTATAGTTTCTAATGAGGACAGAGTAGAGGATCTACATTCCTTGTGTGCATAAGTCTCATTGTGGAGAGGCTTTGCTCACTCATCCTTTCTTAGCTGTATGATTAGAATGATAAAGGGTCAGAGTGGGGACTGCAGAATCATAAAAAATTCATTCATTCAAGTCATTTATGTTGCAAATGCCATATTTAAAAAAAATAATAATAATAATCTTAAATGACCATATTTGTAGTTTTGCAGTTTGAGCCCATTACCTTGTCAAAGCATGCCGCAGTTTTTGGATTGACTGCTTGACATCCAGGAAGCCACCATTTGATTTCAGATTGCTATGACAGTTTTTGTCATCATTAAATTGCCTCTCCTTTCTTCTTATTTTTGGAAGCAAGTGCTGTCTGTCCAAATGTTCTTGCTTTCAAGGATAGTATGACATCCACATTTCAGAGTTAGCTGCCAAAGAGCATCGCGAAAGCTGTGTTTTTTGGAAAACAAACCCAGAAGAGAAATAATAAGCAAACTAAAATGTTATGAGTTTTTTTTTTCTGTCTGTAACTCAGGTAAAAGATAAAGGCATTAAACTGTTCACTGTGGTGGATTGCCCATCTCAAGCAAGCTCTTTGCAAGTTAATGTTCATATGTATAACATGTATAAATGATTGCCTGGAAGGTAATAACAAAGGTAATTTGGACAGCACTCCAATAAATTCAATCAAAATTTCCTTCTATATATTATTACCCACATTAAGGATCCAGCACCCAGTCTTCAAAGTTCCAATGTGAGTTGAGCGTGTTAGGTCTTATTTTTTTGCCTGGAAGGTGAGAAATGATGTGTACTTAGGGGGTTAAAAAAATATATAAAAATAACAGTATGTTCATTCAACACAGGAGAAATTCCTTAAGAAATAGGCTTTTCTTAAAACACGGGTACATATTTGCTCTCTTCAATGTATGGAACCACAGCAGGCTTTATGTAGGGGCTCCTTTACCATGCTGACTTCCCCTCTGCTGCGAGGTCCTGACCCCATCACAAGAGACCAGGAGAAAAACCCAACTCAGTTCCAGTTTCATTTAACACACCTAACACTTCTGCCTGGAATAACTGGACTAGCACCTCTCACCGCCTTCTCATGGCCTGCTGTTAGGTTTGTTTGTGTTACCTTTCCCCTTGAATTCTCACTTCATCTCAGTGGGATACAGAGCCTTTTTCCTCTGTTTTCCGTGGCTCTGTCCTCACATATGTTATTTCTTGCACTTAACGGAATTGTTGGGCGATTATATGGTGAAAACTGTGGTGTTAGACGTTGTGGTCTTGTGAGTAAGCTGTAAAATGTGAACATCTCTCTTCCTTTTAAACACAGGAACTGATTCCTGAGTTCTACTACCTCCCGGAGATGTTTGTTAACAGCAACGGGTACCATCTGGGAATGAGAGAGGACCGGACCATGGTCTGTGACGTGGACTTGCCAGCCTGGGCCAAGAAGCCTGAAGACCTTGTTAGGATCAACAGGATGGTAAGGTTTAGGCCTCTGTCAAATTCTAAATGGTATAGTTACCCTAGCCCAAATTATACCTGTATATGATATTACTTCTTTTATTATCTGGATAAAAATCTTCAGTCAGAATTAAAACCTTACTGACCAAAAATTCTACATCATTTTTACTTTCTCCTCCTTTTATTCCTTGCCAATTAAGATTGCAATAATGACACTTGTAGAAATTAAAACTATTCTGACCATTTGTAATTTTATAAAGATGATTGTCCAGTTCATAGTAATGATTAATTTCATTACGTATATTTATATATTCTTGTTATACTATTCAGTAGAGGCCATCCTCATTCTCATAAAGTGCACTAAAGTATACGACAGCACACTGCATCCTGTCATGTTACGTACTATGGTTGTTTTTTTGTACATTTCAGTACTTTGTACTGAAATGGAAAAAGGCTAATTTGAAAACATATTGGGTTATTTACCTTCGACGAAGTCAGATAAAATTGCCTTGTCACTGTTTATTTGTAAAACCCACAGACAGACGTAAAGGTGACCAATAGCATTGATTTATTAAAAAAAAATGACAGTGGCAAAATATGGAGATACGAGGTTTCTGCCCAATAGCGGCGATATACTGTACTATACTATACTGAGAATCTATTATAGGTCGGGATTATATAATTTAGATGTATTTTTAAAATGAATGATTTACATTTAGCTTTTCTGCCTCCTCCTCACATCAGCAAAGACATCCATTCCCCACTCTTCCTTTTAACCTTCCCATGCATCTGTGTCTCCTTGACGTATTCATGAAGCATCTAATAAAGTGCAGCGCTCAATACTAACACTGTACACCTGACCCCAGTGATGTCACTGAAGGACAGGACTGAGGGCAAGTTTGCCCTATAGTGTTAACTTCTGTAATGCCAGGCCTCGTCACTTTGGCAGCGTGCAGGGCCCTTTCCGTGCGCATGTGTGTGTGAACGTCTGCGTGTGCATGTTTAATACAGACTGCCTATCAACATGTGGTCCACAACTCCCAGCAGGGTTCAGGAGCAGCACGGACAAAGAAATGGAGATCCAACCCAATCTCCTGCTGTCCGATAAAGTCTGTTCTCCCTTTAATCTGGAATCGCTTACTGTAGAAACTCAACAGCTCAACTCACTTTCATACGAAAACTACATTGCATGGGCTTAGAACAGTGCAGATGCATTTTTGAATACATATCCACATTTATTTTGCTAAAGCTGAAAAAAAGCTGCATGATGCTGATTCCAAATTTAGGCAAGTGCTAATTATTTTGGAGATTACAATCTTCGATACCTAGAAGTCTTTTTGGTTTCCCTCATTTTTCAAGATTCATAAAGGCTCTTACAAAACATTTCACATGTGAAGAAAAACATTTCACAGAGAAAAAAAAAAATCCTCTATGGTATGACTCCACTTTCTAATACTTCCTTCTTAAAAGCATAGAAACTTCAATAATACCGATAGGAAGACACAAAGTTGCATGCGTGCTATGTACTGTATCCGGAGGTTGGGGGCCACAGTGTTTTTGGACCAGAGGTAGAAAGAGGCTCTGGGAACACACTTGACCTTTTCAGCTGGAGTGACAGAGCGGGGCTGGTCTCATGGAGGTGACCTTTCCCCGTGCTCTACCCCCACTGCCTGGTCCAGCTCTATCCGGCTTGTAAAGCTGGGAGTTGTTACGGCCATGTCTGCATCTCCAAAACAAGGAGAGAGGATGGCTGAAAAAAAAAAAAAAGGATTACAGTGGATATTTTCTCACTGTTGAAGGATACATGTGTGATTTTGCCTTGCATTGTTCCATTCGCAGACCAGTGTATTCACACGCCCACAAAATCACAGTCCTCTGCCTCCATTCTTTTTGTCTTTCTTTTGTTCTGTTCACTAGCTAGCCCACACTCTTGCTTCCTCTTTTATGTCATTTCTGTCAGTGAATATCTCTCCCTGGCTCACCCTCTGTCTCACTCTTCCTCTTTTTTCCCTTCCATCCTTCTCTTTCTCCCTCCCTCTCCCTCCCTCCCACTTCCCATCTTTGCATGTGCCACTTTCAATTGAAGTGATATGCCCTGTGGCAAACTCTGCCTCTGTGTGCTCGAGCAGGCTTTGTTGGTAATGGCTGTTATTCCTGACGCGAGGGGAGGAGTGTAAATTCCTCTAGCAAAGCCTAACACCAGCATGCATGGGAATTGTATTGTACTGTATTGTGGAACAATACATCAAACCCCCACTGCATGGCTTCCATAGGTATATTTATAATAGTTATCAGCCTTAAATCCCATCCCAAATCTCTCACTAACCCTCCCACAAGAAATCATGTCTCCCTTTCCACACTCACAAGTAATTTATCAATGTTGCTCCTGCGAATGGTTTTACAGTAAATGAGATCCCTCCAATTTCTTTGTCTCTATGCAAAGATAGTCGGACTGTATTTTAAGTAGACGGAGAAATGTGATATGGGAGGCTTGTCCTGAGTTAGCTGATTATATTAAAGGGAAGGGATGCAGCTCCTCTCTTTTTTTGTCTTGTAATATTTATACACACTAAAACGGGTTAAATATGTATCTTTATTTAACTGAATGCAAGTCATTTTCCCTTACCGTACTCTTCATTAGTTTTGTGATGTTTGATGTGATGTATTGCCTGGTAGGTCATCCATTCACAGTAAAGTAGGCTGTGTTTTGTTGTGTTCAGTGTTGTGTGGAAGTACAATTTGTGCTGTGTCTTCTGGCCCATGTGCCGTGTGCTGCTGGTATGCCTCTCACCTCTAATTGCCCTGCACTCCGCTCACAGGCCCTGGAAAGCGAGTTTGTGTCATGTCAGCTGCATCAGTGGATTGACCTTATTTTCGGCTACAAGCAGCGAGGCCCGGAGGCGGTGCGTGCCCTCAACGTCTTTCACTACCTGACTTACGAGGGCTCCGTCAAGCTGGACAGTATCACCGACCCTCCGCTCAGAGAGGTAAGGCACACACATTGCCATGGAGACAAAGCCCCCACCCCCACCCCACCCCTTCTTATTTAACATAGGCACAACTTCCTGTCTCTATTTGTCCTGGCATGTGTTGGAGCTCCGGGAGCATTCATATCATGCATCTGTCAATCAATTATTGTGTCATGCAAATGTAAGCCGTGAGAGAATTTGGCAGAGCTGCTGACTCATGGAGTTTGCTTTGAGATTAGCGTCATTTTGTGATGAGCGGAGTTATTCATTTCCCCTCTCTCAGATAAACAGGAATCTTTTAATATCTGTCCACATAATTCATAGATCCTTTTAACATCAGGATTCTTTGCTCTTTTCTTCCTCGCGCTGAATGTACTGTATGTTCCTTCCCTTAATCAGATCAATGAATCTGACTGAGCTCTTTGATCAATCAACTGAGGTCACTCAGTCAGTAGGAAAGGGAGTGAATCCTCTTGTTCTCAACAAATTAATTGAATATCTATGAGCTCGGCCGTACCACTCGTGAATAGCTTAATTGCGTAGAGGGGAAAGGGGACCGGAGACTGCAGCAGCTGGCATGCATTGTGATACTTTCCAGTTTGAGCTTGTCTCTCCCTGTGATATCCACCATCTGCTGTCTGCAAAACAAGTCATTTATATACTGTCACTTCCAGGGACGCCTTTATTTATCAAGTGACCACTATGCAAATCACCTGCAGAAGATTTGGCCGATCTAATTACCAAACGAAATTGTGAGAGGTTTGTTTTTCATCATTTTGAGAAAGATTAAGGTGATGCCTTTTTATTATTTTTCATCCGGCTGAGGGATTTTTTTTAGCTGTCTTACACCCTGCCTACTATTACCCTGAGAGATGACAGTACTGTTAGTTAGTTGCACATTAGGAAGCCTGCTACTCAGACTCCCTAATTGTGTGCCCAGTTGATGTAGTCGCTATTGTGACATGTAAATGTATTTGTGCTGGAGAGAGAAATTGGCTCAGCTAATTGCAACTGATGTAATGCTGATATGATGAGCACTAATTAAGACAAACCTTCATACCTTCAATCATGTTGCTCATTCCCGATGGATTCTTCCTCTCCCTGTAACATAAAGAATAACCTTGTATATCTAAATCCCATATACTAAAACCAAGCAGTATCCTGAAATGCAAGTTTCAAAGATTTACTGGCAATTCCAAAACAATTTTTTTTTTTTAACCTTTATTTATTCAGGGAAGGTTCACTGAGAGGCAGCCTCTCTTTTGCAGGAACGCCCTGATCACATTCACACAGTTCCACATTCATACCTGGAAGCTGCCCAGTACAACCACAGTCTGATCTGCTGGCCACTGAGCAGCTCCACTGGAGCGGTTGGAGGTTAAGGGCCTTGCTCAAGGGCACCTCAGTGGTGGTGATGGGGGAGGGACAAGCGCTGTTCTTTCACTTTCCCCACCCAGATTTATCCTGTTAGTCTGGGGATTGAACCGACAACCTTCTGGTCACAAGCTCGCATCTCTAACCTTTAGGCCACCACTGCCCCAAATTGTAATTTTTCAACAGCCCCCTGCAAACCTGAGGACAATGTGTATAAAAAAGTATAGTACAGTATTTCTCCAGGCAGATTACAACAATTGTATTGTACTTTAATGCGCTGCTGATTTCATTTAAGTTAATCTTTAAGTTAAGAATAATATTCCTGCACAGTCTACATCATTATGATCATTTTGTAGGTGATTTCCTGCAGGATTTATCGTACCATGGTTCGCATTATTGTTTACCACGCCTCCTGTCTGCGAGCGGCCTGTCTGAGCCCGTGAGGTGGAGCATGGAAAAGTGCCCAATGAATGTCTCGCTAAGACCTGCTGAAATGTGACGATTGACTCCGGGGTATTGATTCATTGTGAGCCTGACAGGTGAAACTGCACATCCAGCGTTAGTCATAACAATTAAGGCATTTGAAATGTCAATAAATTAGAGGTCATGAGAGATAATTTCCGCCCATGTGTCAGAAAGGAAATGATGACACCCTCTGACACGCCGCCGGGCCTCTGGCTGAGGGCACAGTGACAGCTCTACTGGGCACACTGCCGGAACAGCAGTCCTCCGATGTGCTGCTCCTCCTGACAGCCTTCTCTTATGGACAAACATGACAGCAACCCCTTGATTCAAACCCCGCTGTGTCACTCACAAGTAAACAGACAAATTATTCATCAGTGGGACTCCATTCCTCCTCAGCTGCCACTGCCCCTCCCGCCCCCTTCTGTAACGACAAAGACAACAAAGTGCGCCGTGGCTAGCCAATGAAGGGTTTGAAGCAGCTGAGATATATATATATATTCAAATTGATTTCACCTTGATATTCTCATAGTGATGGGACACCAGTGTTTAAATGCTTGACCTTAATAATAAGAAACCTCCTCCGTATGTATCACATAGAATAAGGATTATGTGTGCATTGTCATTGAAGATAACTGCATTAGAGACAATCAGCTGCTGGTGGACACATTGTTAGAGACATTTCTGCTCCCACATACAGTAGTGCACATGTGAACTCCCGCTGTCACTCAAGAAACACCCTCAGGCTAATTTGTTGTTAGTACTTAAGGATTTAAATAAATCCAGATAAGCTTATCTTAAACACATTTCCATCGGTGTCGTCACATGGGAAAGTAACACAATTACACCGCAATTACATTAATAGTTTGTTTAGATGTGTTTGCATTGGGTCCGTGTTGTTTCTGTGCTGCTTTGATCTGTTTTTATAATCGGTTTATACTACTTAAAAGCCAAAAGTACTTATTGAAAGCAATTTGCTTCTGTAATCTCCCGAGTCAGTCAAAAGGTGAAGCAGCTTCATATTTGTAGTTGCCGCCGCTGAACTCAGGTGTCGTGACTCAGCACGATCCCACGCTGCTTAGTGGGTCACTGCGAGGCCGTGTTTGCATTCTGTCTGACAGAGCTGTTGTGTTGCTGCATTGCATGAGTGCACTGGAGGATGCTGTTGGGGGGTGGGTGGGTGCTCCACGCAGCTTCTCTGTCACCAGTTTGGGAACCAGGCAGCAGCTAGAGAGACAGAGAGAGAGAGAGGTGCAGCCAGCCACTCACCTCTGAGGCCTTTTGCTCATGCCCAAATCAGTATGCGAAGTCCTACAGACAGACACGCAGACACTGTGT
Source organism: Sander lucioperca (assembly GCF_008315115.2). NCBI lineage: Eukaryota > Metazoa > Chordata > Actinopteri > Perciformes > Percidae > Sander > Sander lucioperca. The sequence goes on along the minus strand of NC_050177.1, from coordinate 21,558,078 downwards.
GTTAAGATGGATGTTTGGTGCTCACCCAAGCAAGGCGCGTGTTGCTGGAAGGGGAGATCATCCAGATGGCTTTGGCAATAAGTGTCACTTATCAGCCAAAATGCAGAGGCCTGAAGTGACTTAAACTAATGAAGTGCCTGTTAAGTGACTGAGATAGGGATACGTTTCTGACATACCTCAGAGAGGATTAGTGTGGAAGCTCCTGAGAGCATATTGACACGTTTTGATCATCCAGTGGAGGAACATGTTCTTTAGTTAACCTTCAACAAGTCAGACCCCCTTCCCTCAACACACACACACACACACACACACACACATACACACACACAGTCAAATCCTCCCCTTGCACTCTGGAAACAATTGTTGGGCAACAAGGTTGTCTAAGACTACCAAAATTGGACATGCAGCAGCCCAGTTTCCCTGGTAATAGAATCAGCACAAGAAATATGATGTTGTCCACATGGCCTCTTTTGTCTTTCTGATCTTTGTATCAAATTTCTTTATTTGAACAGACATTGTGACCCTCACCCCAAAGCTAACCTTAAAAAGCCATAATGTCAGTTGCTTATTACTTGACGGACTGCGTTGTAAAGAAACACTGACTAGCACTTAATGGTTGCCAAATGTGCTCACAAACTCACATGAAACTTTCACTGCTGTGGACAGCGCCTTTTTTGGTGCTGCGGAAGATAGGAAGTGACCGGGGGGTGTTGGTGGAGGCGACTGTTTGGCTTGCAGGTGGCCTGTCCTAATTCAGTATCGCCTCCAAACTTCCCTTGCCACAACTCCCTCTGTGGCATGTGCTACCCAATCGGTCCTTTTGATTGTGAGCGGTGTGTACAGGCGGAGGAAAATGAAGGCTAGTCACCCAGGCAGCCAGAAGGGCGGGCGAAAGGCTGAGCGATGTATGTTCCATTGTGCACAGTGGCATTGACGGACATCTACAAGCTCCCCTCTGATGGTGGAAGTGGCTCCAGTCACATCAATCACTCCCACCGTGGAGTGCCCCACTTTCAGTCAAGCTCAGCAGCTCTTACTGCTTGTTTTTTTTCCTCACTCACTTGAGGCAAAGCTGATCTTTTGTCTATTTAAATGGAAGTTATTTTCTAATAATAGTTAAGACTTGATTCCTCCGGTGTGTTTTTTTTCTTCCTGTACTCAGGGTGCGTCACAAGCATCCATACTAGTTTGTACCCCATAAATCATCCTTCATCAAGGTTCCTCTGCCAAATTGTCTCGGTCTGCTTGTGTGATTTTGTGCCTCTGTTTCGTACGTATGTTTGTGTGCGTGGACATGCTTTTCCCCTTTTGTTTCAAGCACAATAACATCTAAAAGCAGGCCGGCCTGCTGCAGTCCTAGCTGGATGTCACTCCAGGTTAACATTTATGCAGTGGGGGCCCCTGCGCCTGGAAATGGGAATGGTTAACTGAAGCATGTTAATAGGAAAAGGCTTGTCTCTTCCATACTAACACTTGGATGACTCTGCAGGCTGAGGGGGAAGGGGGAGCACCCAGGCGGATTGGGAGTGCTCCCCTTTCCCTTTACCTCCCCCTTTCCTCAGAGGCACGGCTGAGTTAGGATTTGCTTGCATTGTCAAGTAACGCATTGACCCATCACTTTGATGCATATTGATTGTGACAGCCGCTCTCTCTCTTTCTCCTTCTCCTCTCTCTCGCTCTCTCTCTCTCTCTCTCCCGCAGGCCACAGAGGCACAGATCCAGAGCTTTGGACAGACGCCATCTCAGTTGCTTATTGAGCCACATCCTCCACGCAGCTCCGCCATGCACCTGGTGAGAGCAACTTGCATGCTGGGAAAATTCCCTGCACCTCTGGTGTTGGTGTGTGTGAGAGACGATGTGTGGACCTGTGCAAGCCTGAATGGTGTGGGTTTGCGGGCCTGTGTTTGTAGGTAGACACAAGATTAAGATAGATGTCCCTGATTTCTTTCTTTCTTTCTATTTCCTTCAATCCACTCTGTTATGTAAATATTTCAGAGCCTAATCATAACCCTTACCTCATGTAGGTCACAGACCTGCAATATAACAACACATTTTGTCTGCACTTTTTTATAGCTGTTACTGCCTACTAGCAGTGTGGTGTAAAGGGAAGAGTGCTCCCTACTGGCCTAGCTTCCCTCTCTCTGCTGTAAGCTGCTCTTCCCTCTCTAATCCATGTAATAGTCAGCCTAGCCCTCATTATCCCCACATGGCTCTCTCTGTTTCTCTCTCCCTTCAAGAAACTTTGTAAGGCAGATTCCTTTGAGACCTTTTAGTTCAATTTTCTACTTTTGCAACAGATGTGAATGTTTTCATCCACTTCTGTCAAAAGCCTCTAAAATTAGGGACAAGATGAGAGCTGAAACTGGTTCAAAACTCAAAGTATTGTCAGGATCACTATGTCCTCCATTGCTTTTACTCCTGCTACACTTCAACTTTAATCCAGGGTTGTAAAGGTTGAGCTGCGTTTTACAGTGGTGAAATAAGCACATTTAAAAAAAATAAAAAATGTAATGCTCCTTCTTTGTGGACCAAACTCAATCTTTCTGATACATGTGTATCATGTATGCACCATCTCATGTGCACAGTCTACTCCATCCCAGTTTTCCATGTCTTTCCCTTGTCTGACCAGTCCCTCGTCTGACTGCACTGTCCGGTGGGGGCAGTGCATGAAGCTCTCCTCTGTGTCTGAGCCTAGTTTTTCCTCCAACCTCCACACTAATTGCCTCTTTCCATTCTTTTTCTCCCATACGTCATACCTTTTCTTGTCATCTTCTACATCCCTCTGCCTTCCTGCTGCGCCCCCCTTCCTCTTCCTGCTCCTCTTTCCTTGTACTCCTCCTCTCCCGCCATCACATCCCTTCATCCTTTTGCACTCCGTCTTTTCTCTCTTCTACTCAATAGTGTTTCCTTCCACAGAGTCCTCTCATGTTCAAGGACCAGATGCAGCAGGACGTCATCATGGTGTTGAAGTTTCCGTCCAATTCGCCGGTAACGCATGTGGCCGCCAACACCCTGCCCCACCTCACCATACCTGCAGTGGTCACGGTCACCTGCAGCCGCGTATTTGCTGTCAACCGATGGCACAACACCGTCGGTGAGTGGCGCTCAACACGTATGGCAGGTGATGTGTTCAATCATATGCCCCTCGTTAAAAAAAGAAAAAGAAGAAAAAAAAAAAAGTGCCACGCCACATGTGATACCTACCATAGCAGCGGCCCTGTAAAATCACTTCATCACCGTCACACACAAACCTGCCCACCACTCATAATAGAGCTGTAGCCAGCTGGCTGTGTGAGAGGCTAGCACCTCCTAGGTAAGCTGACCATGAGTGTTTCCACATGTTCCTTTTCAGACATGTGTGAACAACATTACCCACAGAGCCCCTCCCTGAGAATCAGCCTCACCTCAGGGTCAGAGGGCCAACGCAATGGTTACTAGGAAATTAGGCCGCAACTGCACCACATTCTCCTCACACGTCCCCATCTGTCACTGTAGAGACACACTGAGCCCAGGACCAAAGAGTCGGCACTGTGTGGCTCCTCTGGCTGCTCCCACACTAATGAACACAGCTGCAGCACCCTTGCCATCCTGTCGGAGAGGAGGGAAATGTGGTTTGGCTTTTTCAGAATAATGATGATAATAAGGTCTCCGTATTTTCAGACGTGTTGCTGTTTCGAACCTGGCTCCAGATACAGATTGCATGGATAAGATGTCTCCATTCTGTTTGACACTTTTGAAAAATAAAAAATAAAAGCCCAGTAAGACAGACAGAAATCTTTCTGATTAGTCTCGCGTTGCCAGACTTTACTCCACGACGCTGTGGAGTAAAGTCTTGTTACACCACACATACATTCTGGGATAAACGCTCTGGGTTGTTTGCATTTCTTTAAACCAATCACAATCATCCTGCTAAGCTCCGTAAGCAGTCATGGTGGCTCTGCAAAATAGTCCTGGGAAGAAACTTGTTTTGGTGGAACATTTGCACCCCGCAAAAGTAATTAACTGTTTACACAACACAGTAACATGAGCTATTTAAATTAGCTGGATACAAAGTTAAACCTAATTTGTTCTTGCCAGTGTATCGCTTGGTGTATTTGGTCCACAGCGAAGCATGACATGTGAGGCTTTATCCTGGAAATGTACTGTACTTCCATTGATCCACACTACTTTCTGATGGACCTGATGGAGGGCTGTGTGTAAGAATGCACACTAGGGCTGCACAATTAATCGCAATTTTATCGAAATCGCAATATGGCAATATGCAATATCCAAATGACAGAGGGGCGCAATATTTGTTAAAGGCAAAATATGTGTCAAACCATTCTAAAATAAAGTATTGTGGTGCTGCAGAGATGTCCCGGCCTACAAATCCCATTCTACAGACTAAAGACAGACATCTTTGTTTGGTACAGATTCTCGCAAAAAAATCACACTATAATCATTTTCATTTTTTAAGATTTAATATTAGTCAATGAAAATGAGAATGATGATACAAACATGATGATTCCCTTCAATATCGTGAATCATATTGCGATCGCAATATCAGTCAAAATAAACGCAATTCGATATTTTCCTCATATCGTGCAGCCCTAATGCACACGTGCAGGGGTGAGAAATAGCCTCAGTGATGAATATACTTGTGTTTCCCTGGCTGAATCTAGGTCTCCGAGGAGCACCGGGCTACTCTCTTGAGCAGGCCCATCACCTCCCTATAGAGATGGACTCTCTGGTTGGTGAGTAAGCTTCCTTGTTTTGAATGGAAAATACAGCATCAAACCAAGCCATTTGACCACCGGCTTTTATATGCTATGTTTTAGCTGTAAGGGTCTTAATTAATAACTTTAACACCTCAGGTATTGACGTGAGTTCTGTTCTGTTTTTTTTTCCCACAGCCAACAATACTGGAAGCAACAAGCGCCAGATCACAGACCTAGTGGACCAGAGCATCCAAATCACCACACACTGTTTTGTGGTGACAGCTGACAACCGCTACATACTGGTGTGTGGCTTCTGGGACAAGAGCTTTCGTGTGTACTCCTCCGAGACAGGTAGGTTACAGTGTAAACTCTATTTCCTATAGAGGTGTGCACTGATGTGTGGAGGACTGAGCGCTGTAATGGGAATAATACAGTATTGTCGCTGTTCCCTCCTGACAAGCCTTGTAGAGAAACTGATAACTGTACTGTAATATGCTGGGACTCACTGATTAGAAAATAAGTTATTTCTGCTAATTTTTTTTCTATGATAATGATTCAGTGGGAACAAGATGATAATTTACTACATTGTGACAAGCTGCATTTAATTTAGTGATTCCAAACTTGGGGGTTACGACAGTCCTAAAGGGTTGGGATGGATAAGAAAAAAGTCTGATGTTTATTTTTTCCCTCAATATTTCTTTTCTCTTATGAAATACTGGATACTTTGACCTCTTCTGGCCTTTAAAAATCCTTCAAACATTACAAACCAAGAGAGAAATATCACTGCTTAACTCACTCTCATTCTTTTTGAAGAGGTCGCAAGCCAAAAAGGCTGGGACCCGCTGATTTAACCATATTGAAATTTGAATTTCATACAATACTCCCTCACAGTCACTGTCAAAACAGCAGGAGTAGTTTTCTCATGTCGCATTTCAGGAACTTCTGACTAACAATTTTTGCCAGCATCAAAAACATTTGTGCATATTTTTTATTTAGGCAAGCTGACCCAGATAGTTTTTGGCCACTGGGACGTAGTGACATGTCTGGCCAGATCAGAGTCTTACATCGGAGGAGACTGCTACATCGTCTCTGGGTCCAGGGATGCTACACTTCTGCTGTGGTACTGGAGTGGACGGCACCATATTATCGGCGACAACCCCAATAACAGTAAGTAAAGTACACACACACACACACACACACACACACACACACACACACACACACAGACAGTACACAGTAGCATTGCCCTTTCTATTAGTATTTCACCCATGAAATACTCTCGTATAAAGCCTGTATAGGTGCATGAGTTCATTGTTAGTATATTCAAAAAGAGCCTTTGATCAACACTGGAAAAAATGTATTCTACCCTAGAAATCAAATAATGTGGAGAGACAGGGAGACGATAATGTATCTGCACTGTAGCTGTGATATATTAGTGTGATTTATTGCATTGAGCTGTGCTGCTTTCAAGTAGAGGACTCCAGATGTCTTGGCTTTCAAAATAGTAGACCCCAGTGTGTGATTTCTGCTGCTCAGTTCATTTAGTTGCTCATTCTCACTGATTGTCTGTGTTCAAAACAATCCATCAGGGTAGGAGAAACAGACATCACAGTACTGTACAAGCAGGAGCACCATATATGGTATGGAATTGAAAAACTGAAGACGTGGAAGAGTTTATTATTTTTTAATTTTATTTCTGGATGACAATACAATGTGTGTGTTTGTGTGCGTTAGAAGATCTTGTGTTTCCAATTGTTACAGATTCTAGGAGCTCCAGATTAGTTGTGAGTGTTCTCTAATTAACTTCACTGAGGCTCCGACAGTTAATTAAGAATTTCAGCTTGGTTGCCTCCAATTAGCAAGGGGCAATAGCACTTGTGTTACTGCAGCAGGAAAACAGTATTCCCCTGATATTCACACTACAAGTGCTTGCAATGCATCTGCAATGGACAAAAGGGAAGGAAACTACATAGCTCATCTCAAGAAACAAAAGACAGGAGGCATTTTCACTCAATCAAATCACTTCCAATGTCTTATCAATATGTCGTCAATATGTCATCATTTCAGAAACACTGTGGAGGCAGCAGATAATAATCCAGCTTGCTTTAAGAATGCAGAGCAATAAAGGTGTGGGATCCTGGAGTTTGTCTGTAAAGGAACAGGGGCAGTGCAGAGGAATCAGCTAAAGATTTGACACATTATACAAAAATGGCAGGCATTTACAATGATCCTCAGGGATAAACCACTACCACATATACTTTCATATCTTCACACTCGAAGCCCTCAAATGAATGTCATATACCACACAGAGCACCAGAGTCCTCTTTATTCCCGTACTTATTTCCTTATTCATCATTGAACAATCCTTTCCACGAGTCTCATTCTGATGGTTTCATGCCTATTATATTTTCTATAATGCCAGTTGAAGGTTGTGTGAATATGTAGCAGCAGCCCTCCGGATCACTGCTTCCTCATCCTGTAGATGTGGAGTGCCAAAGAAATTGATTTCGCCCGCACCCCAAAAGGCTGCATGTGTCTTAAATGTGAAATAATTAAAATAACTTCCAGCTCAATCATGGCCCTGCCTCTCAGACTCGGCCCAACACACCGGTGCAAGGGGATATTTGCACTGGGTAATTGTGGTGGCTGACTTGGTCTCGTCCCAAGGGCTAGGAGAGGGTGGGGGGTACGTGGTGCAGGCTGATTGAATCTTTTGTCGGGTAGGTGAGCTGCATAAGGTCCCTTTTTCCCCCTGGAGGCTTTTTCTGACACTTGTCCTATTCAGCTTCCCTCAGCAGTGGGTGCTGGGACTGACAGCGCTGCTCAGGTTCCTGGTCTCCAAGGGACTGTGCTGCATCGATCACAGTCCAGCTCACTGACTGGACTGCTACAGCTGCAGAGGCGATACGCCGAGCTAGGGGAGGAGATGATGGGGGAGGAGGAGGGGATAAGAGAGGAGAAGGAGAGCAGTCTGGCACATGTCCACATCATCTATCTGGACTTTACTGTGATCGAGGCGGATAGAGAAACTTTCACTGAACTGGCTGAACTTTTGAGTCTTGCCACATAGTGTGTATTTAATATTTGACTTGAGTTCATCACTAGTGGACTGAAAGGTGGTGAATACTAAGGGCCTACACAAATTGCAGTAGGATTATTTTATTTATACAATAATAAAACAAAATATGAATTAAATTAAACACCAATTTGGGTGCCTAAAGCATAATTTAATGTTATGTTTTAATACTTACATGTAAATGTACATCTTGGACAGTTTCTCTGCTTCTCATTGGCTGCATTTGGTCTGCATTTCTTTCTTTGTTGTTAAATACAGATACTTCCCACTGTTTACATTATTCAAAGGGTTAGACTCTCTGTAAGACACTGCAGTAGTTAGGGACATGATGTGGGTTTATTCAGTATTGGTGATCAGTGCCTTTTCAGAAAGAGACTAGAGGTCGCCTCCGGGTGCCGTGAAACTCCCCTCACTAACCTCTCCCCTGGCCATCATCAATCATGTGACACACGGGATGAAATCAAGTGGCGCGGCTGCCATCAGTGGGCATCCGTGCATTTACATGACAATTCAAAGGGACCTCCCTGGTAGCAGCTGTGTGTCACAATCACCGTGCTTGTGTTTATTTGATTTTATTGCCTGATGAAAGTGTGGTGGTTATGTTGTAGACCATTGCACAGAAATCCCAGTTCAGAAATTTGACGGATACATTTAGATGACCTGCTCAGGTATTCAGATTGTTTAGGTGATGGTTTCAGAGTCAGGCGATAGATTTAATCAACCAAGTAATCTGTTTATGATATTGTGTATGTGTCATCTTTTAGGTGACTACCCAGCACCACGAGCAGTTTTGACGGGCCATGACCAGGAAGTTGTGTGCGTGTCAGTCTGCGCTGAGCTGGGCCTGGTCATCAGCGGAGCCAAAGGTCAGTGTACTCTCCTGTCTCCCTTTAATGTCACTGTCATCAGAGAGGAGGTCAGGGACACTTGTGTTTGAGCTAGCATGTTGGCATACATACTGTAGGCTACCAGTCTTATTACCAACCCACATAGATCGACAGGTGTTCGTTTTAATGAACACTCTAGACCTGCATGTGTCTATACCATACCAATACAATTTTTTTTCTCCCCGATACCGATTTCAATACTTAAACTTGCGTATCAGCCAATACCGAGTACTGATCCAATGCCAGTGTGTTAAAAAATATATATATATATATATGGTAATACTTTATAATAACTCTATGAAGCAATAGTTAATAGTTATTTAGCAGCTGTATACTAATAACCCTATATGTATGTGATATAATTGCTATCATTGTTGTGTGGCCCAGCTCGGGTTAAAGCCTTTGTAAAACATGAAAAAATACATACAAAGAATGAATGCCATAGAGCTTTCTCTTATTATGTATTTTGACAGTCATAACCAAAATAGAACATATTTTGTTTTTGTTTTTTTAGATCATTTTTTTTATTGTTATTAGCACCATTTATCATTCAGACATACAGAACAAATTCCACAATATGTGCAATATCAGATGGTGCACAGAACATTTTAGGCAATATCTGAGGCATTTGTGATACTGGTATTGGTATTACAACAACTCTAATGTGTACCCAGCTGCACATGCAAGTGCCTCACAGAAAAAGCCAGGACCAGGAATCTCTTTGCATGCTGTAGAACTGCAGAAAGTAAATTGTCTGATTTTATAATGTTTTACATGAGCACAGTTTGTCACAGCTTGTCTGTGCATGTTTGGGTTTGGCAGAGGGTCCATGTCTGGTCCACACCATCACAGGGGACCTGCTGCGGGCTCTGGAGGGGCCAGAGCACTATCGGTGCCCACGGCTCATCTCAGTGTCCAGTGAGGGCCACTGCATCATCAAGTACGAGAGGGGCTGCTTCTGCAACTTCAGCATTAATGGAAAGCTGCTGGCACAGATGGAGGTCAATGATTCCACCAGGGTGAGCTGTTATTTTTACACCGAGATAATCCATTAGAGATGTGGATGCATCTCTACAAACCTTTAATTACTGTACATACCCTTTGATTCAAATACTGAGTCAGTTTGCAAAAACATTGATGATGGTTATGTACGACAGGATCTTTATTGATGATTGCCTGAAAAGGTAACATAAGTTAAACAAACAGTCGTCAAAAAAGTCAGCAAGGCTACACAGCCTGGATCATGGTTTACAATTCAATGTTTTACAGGAGAAATTCAAGATATTAAAGCTATAGTGCATAGTTTCTCTCACCCCCATGAGGAATTCTAAGTAATGACAACAACCCTGTGGGGGCATCCGCATGACACAAGCCTTCTGTGATCGCGCACCCCCCCCCCCCCCCCCACACAGTTGCTAGTAGCCGAGGAGGACACGGAGGATTAAAACAACATGATGGACTCTTCAGAAGAGGTCATTATCTTCACTCGAGTTTCTGTGCGGGAAAGTCCCCGGACGCCACAATCTTCTGAACATAGTAATACTGAGAGATCCAGAGAGAGTTGTGTGGAGCTGATAGTCTTAATTAGCTTTGTAGCAACTCATTTGGCAATGGCTGGAATGTAACGGACGTTTATTAATATCAAAACGTTACGCACCAAAGCTTTAATACAGTTATATAATTGTATAAATAGTATTATTACAATAACCCATCTTAAATGTGTACAAAAATGCACTTCATTGTCATAATGTTCCTCCACAATCACAAATGTTGTCATTTGTGTTGTGTACAGTACATAACCATCGGTCATTCAGTTACATTTTTTACATTATGCGGCAAAATAACTTTCCCTAATTTGAAAGCTCTTTATATGCAGTCTATGGTTAAAAGTGACATGTTGAACCCTTCTCTGTCCCTGCTGTAGGCTATTCTCCTGAGCAGTGATGGCCACAACCTGGTCACAGGTGGGGATAATGGCGTGGTGGAGGTGTGGCAGGCCTGTGACTTCAAACAGCTCTACGTCTACCCTGGCTGTGATGCTGGCATCCGAGCCATGGACCTATCACACGATCAAAGGTCAGAGCGGGCAGTTGTATGGCAGCAATTATAAGGCCACAGAAAGCCAACCTAATTAACTGTCTCCCACTCATCATTATACAGCATAGTTTCTCAAAGTGTCCAAGCCAATGGCCTTCAGAAACGTTTTGTGCAGCCCCTGAAGGTGATATCAAATGTATGCATTATATTTTAATCATCCGCAGTCCTTTTTAATACTTTCACTTTCAATAGTTTAGAGTACATTTAATACACTACTCGGCAAGGGCACCATCGCTGCATCCGGCGCTTAGCACCACCCAAGGCAATTGTGATTGGTTTAACAAAATGTAAACAATCCAGAGCATTCTATCCCAGAATGATAAGCGGTGAAGCCAGACTCCAGTGCTGCCACAGCGCTGTGGAGATAGGCCAGACTAGTGCCCCCCCCCTAACACGCATCTATCAGGTTAGGCATAACAACCTGTAGAAAGCTACTGGTTGCATGGCAACAAGTGACACCTCACAAGTGTTGCAGAAATTACGTTCTGTCATCAATGTTAGTGCTGTTAGCTGAAGTTAGCAATTTCAGTGGACGACTTAGTTTAAAGGTGCCGTAGGTAGGATTGCGAAGAAAATGTGAACATCGACAACTTCTCAGTCCCTCCCCCCTTTCTGCTAAAGCCCAAAACGGTCTCCTAAGCCCCTCCCCACACAAGGGAGAATGAATGCGTGTGCATGAGCAGTGATTGATACGCAGTTAGACACCTGGCTCTGATTGGTGCATCTGAACAGTTAGAGTTTATAACAGCATATTGACACTCAGACACCAAAACTTTGAGAACCCAATATACAGGTACATTTACTGCTTTAATAAGGTCCTCTTGAATTCGGGAATTAGACAATGTACCTTATGTATTTATCTAAATAAATCAAAGAAGCAAAGATCTTTTGAACTCTGAGGTAAAACAAACTGTAAGTCATATCCAAATGGTGTGTGTTGGAGCTATATAAAAGATCATGACACTGCATGATTTTAGCTGCTTGGCTTTATGTTTATGTATACTATAAGTGTTGTACTCTCCAAGTATACATGTCACGTGCATTTTAGTTAGTGGAATATCCACCATCCTTTTCCTTAGAGCCTGCAGTTGCTATAGAAACCAAATTTCCAGGGTTGTCCTCTGCTAGTGCACTTATTTTAGCACAACAGCGAGCGGACGTGTACTGTACAAGTCTATTGGCCGGTTTTCCTTAACATTTGCATTCTGCAAGATTCGTCAGGAGTCGTATAATGGGTGCCGGGTCGGCGGCGCTGAGGCGACACTGTTCTGAGGCTATAAGCATGACGTCATCATGTGACCCTGGCAGTCAAGAGAGGTTAGAGAGTCGGAACATTCAAGCTGCACTTCACAGCCACAGGCCAAATCCCCCTGGGCACTTACAGTCCGGTTCAAAACAGAGGCCTCTTTCTTAAGCAAATTAACTCTGCACCATCATGACTGACTGCATGACCTGTTAAGGTAAGCAGAGGATGGTCAGATAGAGGATGACATTTTGTGAATAACATCAGGGGACTATAAAATTAAGTACTGCATGGCATGCTATTTTTAACATTTCTTTCAACACCACTTAACATATCTCTTTAATTAAATATTTTAAGAACCCCTTGATTCAGTTACAATCTCTTTCCTCAGTAAGTTGACATTAGGTAACATAAGTGAGCCATTTACAGAGGGGCATTCTGCAGCAGCTCTGTTCATTGTGCTTGAGCATTTAAGCCCTTGGGGTGTAGCAGTATAAGACGACCCTGTGAAATCAGCTGCTTTTCCTACATACCAGTCAGCCGTGGACACAAGAGCAAAGGGGTTGCAGAACTCAATAGTGTACTTCAGTTGTCAGAGGACTCCTGAAATTTACTGTCACAGCCCCTGATGACCTCCTGCGCTCGTTTCATTCACGACTATGGACATTTTAAAGGGATGGTTCGGAGTAATTCCTTTGCACCATGACCTCGAGCCAAACAACCCCCCCACCATAACCTTTTTCCCCTTTGTCTAACATTGGTCGAGTTAGCGCTATCAGCCGAATGGCTTAGTGCAGGCGCTAATGGAAGCAAAGGTGTATCTCGTACATTACCCACTAATAATGCCCGGAATGGTACACAACTTCTACAGTAGTACAAATAGGTTCTGTACTCATAAAAAGAGGCATTGGGAAGTTTGTAAGTACACCAGAAGTGTATTTAAATAACACTTGCCTGATGGCTTGTACTCTCGGCTGCTACCGCTGCTAGCTAGCTAGCTCTACACATATACATTGCCTGTAAAGAAGGGGGCTGTACGACTTTGCATTGAAAAAGCTTGATAGATAAAATGCATTTATTACATGGAAAATGCAAATGGATTGTAAGTTAATATATGACCTGAAGTTTACTGAAATGTACTTTAAATTGAAAGTAAGGTCTTTGAAGTATGTTAATGTTGAGTCTTCATCAGCAGTAACTTAACACAACTCCTAAATGCGAACATGAAACATAAAATAAAGCAGATATAATGTAGAAACTAAACTTCAAACCACAAAAAATCAGTTAGAAACACGTACTGAGAGCTGAACACAGACTTTTAAAAACCTTTCTCTCTAGAAGTAGTCTTCTGGTCTTCTGTGCAATTAATAATTATAATAATAATAATTATAAAATCTATAGGTGGCATCGTGAAACGATCTTGACATAAATTGTCTTTGACAAGTAACAATTGTGGGTGTGCTGAATCATACTGTAATAGCTAATGATTGATCGGTCGATATTTACTTAAAAACAGGTGATTGGGATTAATCTATTCTAGCCGCCGATAAACTACTACACACACATATAGTTAAGCACTCTGCCGAGAGCACAACCACATGTCTGTGACTGCCTCTTTATTTAAAGTTTTCCCACAGCCACCTCCCACCTTTTTTGCCAGGAGCTGCACGTGGTAGCACGCTATTATAAACAAAACCACTGTCAGCCACGCTTCCTATTAAGTTCTATAGGAGCAGCCGTGCAATGCAGTTTGGTAGCATTGCTGGGACTTCGAAGACGCGAGGCACAGAGGGGTGGGAAAGACCTCTCAGAAGCTCATGAAAATCTTTGAAACTGACCGTTGTCGATCTGAATGAAGACAGATTCAACAACTGCATAGCCTATTTCTCGCTTAAAATGTTTTCAGAAACACATTTCAGTACTTCATAAAATAAGAAATTGTAACATAAGTCATAGTATGTATTAAAAAACATTAAAAAGTCATAGTATGTCGAATAAAGTGATAAAAAGTCATAGTATAGTATGTTGAAGATAGTCATAAAAAGTCATAGTATAGCATGTCGAATAAAGTAATAGTATAGTCTGTCCAAAAAAGTAATAGTCATAGTATAGTATGTCGAAAAAAGTGATAAGTCATAGTATAGTCGGTACAAAAAAGTAATAAAGTCATAGTATAGTATGTCGTAAAGTGATAAAAAGTCATAGTATATGCTGAATAAATTGATAAAAAGTTATAGTATGCTGAATAAATTGATAAAAAGTCATAGTATAGTATGCTCAACAAATTGATAAAGAGTCATAGTATGTCGAAAAAATGATAAAAAAGTCATAGTATCATATGTTGAATAAAGTGATAAAAAGTCAGTGTAGTAGGTCGTAAAAAGACTGGATTACTGTAACGCACTTCTCATCGGGATCCCTAACAAAAGCCTGCAGAGACTGCAGTCTGTTCAGAATAGTGCGAAAATACGACCACATCACACCCATTCTCCATTCACTTCCCTGACTACCCGTTTCCGCCAGGATTGAATATAAGGTCTCCCTTCTTACCCACCAGTGCATCTATGGAAAATTGTATTTTATATTAATGCTCTTACCATGCTTTTATGATCCAACTGTAGCACTTTGAGATTTGCTCCAAATGTAAGGTGCATTACAAATAAAATCTATTATATTATTATAAAAAAGTCATAGTATAGTATGTTGAAAAAAGTGATAAAAAGTCTGTATAATATGTCGAAAAAAGTCATCGTATGTCGTAAAAAGTGATGTCATAGTATGTCGAATAAAGTCAAAAAGTCATAGTATAGTCTGTAGAAAAAAAGTGATAGTCAGTGTTAATAGTATAGTATGTTGTAAAAAGTGATAAAAAAAAAGTCAGTATATGTTGAATAAAGTGAAAAAAGTCATAGTATGTCATAAAAAGTGATAAGTCATAGTATAGTATGTTGAATAAAGTCATAAAAAGTCATATTATAGTATGTCGGAAAAAAGTTATGGTATAGTATAGTCTATCGAAAAAAGTGATAAAGTCATAGTATGTCGAAATACGAAGACATGCCCTTTATTTAGACGTTTTGTAAAAAATCGTGAAGCTGTGTAAACTGTTTTCAATGTCCGTATCCAGAGTGCCTGTTTATGTGAAGAAGAAACTATGTAAAATAATGAATCAAAATGTCACATTTGATGTGCATGGTCAACCCAAGTCGTAGATTTAAAAAAGAAATAAATAAAAAAATCACAAAACAACCAAAATAATGAAAATTGTGGTTTTCTATTATTCTACATTTTAGTGCGGTGAATTTAATGCTTTTTTGCACTTTTTTTTCATGGTTTTGTTGCTCTTCAGGACTTTGATCACAGGCATGGCCTCTGGCAGTATCGTGGCATTTAACATCGATTTCAACCGGTGGCACTACGAGCATCAAAACAGGTACTGAGCAGAGGACAGATCCACACAGAAGAAGGCAATGTGGAGTGTTAAGAGAAACACCCACCAACCAGTGACTGAGCTGTGCTGCAGAAGATCCACAAAGCATGGAGAAGATCCAGTGGGCTGGAGAACATCACCACGGTGACACTAACAAAGAACAAGGGTAAGCACATGTGTTCATCTAGCCTCGAAGGCAGACCTGTTGCTATGTGTCTGTTGCTCAACAATCTGGATGCATGTTCTGTTGGTTTTCATGTCTTACCCGAGCACCAGCTGATGCATTTCCCCAACTGAGTCAAGCAGGTCTGTTCTGGGCAAGGAGAAGTTAACACAATTACACAGTTAATAAAACATGCTTAATGTACGTTTTTGAGTTCCTGTTTTAAACTGTGAAAATGCAAAACAAAATGTTAGGAACATTTATACAACATTTGTATGGCAGATACATATCTCACTTGGAACACTTTTCTAGAAAATAAAGTTACCCTGTACTGTAAATATGGACAGTGTAAAGTGTTTCTTCCCTGTAAAGGCTGAGATAAAGATCTGAATGCTGTTAGACTAGCCACCATGGTACTATCATTTCCATCATGCGAGCCATGTATAAATGTTCAAAATGTCTTCATTGGACTCGAGATATTAGTTGGTTAGTAATACATGTATATGGCCTTTGTTTGCTCATCGTTATCAACTGTGGTCAAATGTATGCGTACGTAAAAAGATGAAATGTTCATCGTTAATTTGTTGTGTTTGATTGTCTCTATGCTCACACTGAATTTCACTTTTCTTCCATAGTCTTTTGTGAAATGTTTTTGATCATGTCAGCAAAAAGAATAAATGAAATTGAGGACTTTTGTTTATTAATGGCAAACAATTCAAATTATTTACTGCAAGATCTTCAAATAATTCAAGTTGGACATTTGAAACAGAAGTTATCAATCTTTTGTTCGTTTTGTTGTTTAGGCTTCTTCAAAAGAAAACATCCAGAGGATTAAATAGAGGATTTGGTGGATAGTATCTCATGACTGTTAAGGTGTCTTTTTAAAATGTCTTACAGCTTTACCACAGACAATTGTCTTGGCACTGCAAACATTAGTACTGTTACTTGTGCATCTCACAGTTTTTCAGTTTGCCTATTTTTGCAAAAATGTTTGCTCGTCCATTTTAAATCTGTGTATTCATGAACACCAGTTCATGCTGAAACACCATGCATTGGTAAGCAATATTACGACTTGGATGCTGAAAGGTCTAAGGATTTCAGCTGAGTGACAAAAATTGATTTAATAATAGAACAGGATAGTGTTTAAAAAAATGATCTATTTTTGGTGATGTGAAAGCTATTGTGTCCGCATTTAATTGCAGAAATGAGAAGTCTGTCGCTGTGGGCTGACAATTTAAAATTAACAAAAATATGCAAATACATTTTGAGTTTGCATTTTGATTTTCTAGTGGTGCTCCAAGACACCACCCTACCCAAAGCCAGCGTTTTGCATGCTAAGAGCTACTGAAGGCATTGGGTTTACTTTGCTTTCCTGTAAAATCATATATTATTGCAAATTTAAATTAGTTTTGACAATTTTGTTTTGTTGGAATTGAGCTGTGCATTTTGATTTCATGTATTTTAAGATATGATTTATATATTTTAGTTGTATTGCTAATGGTTTTGCATACATTTTGAAAGAGGAATGTTTAAGGCATATGTGATATCAAAAATAACTAAATTAAGCTGCTTTCATTATTTTTTGTTTGTAATAAAACTGAATAAACTTACTAGTGTTGAGCTTTTACTCGTGCATGTGTGTAGACTGCCTCCAAAACATTCATGCACGTATTAATGCAAACCCATGATAATGGGTATAACTATTGCTCAGGAAATACATGCTATGAATAAGTTACTGAAGGTGAAATGTTATTGAAAATATTTTAGGCTTGTGTTTGATTATACTGCCACCTGCTGTCTTCATTTGTTGCTGCAGGTTTAATGGGTCCACTGCAAGACGTTGTGCAGAAACAGCCACCGACTGACTCATGGACACTGACTCACAGATTAATTAAATCTTTTTTATTCCCAGGTTTGGTTTCTTCACAGAGTACATTGTTAGAATGATGCTTTTTAACCATTAATATATTTTCTTTAATTGAAAGTGTTTTTTCTACTTATTTAGATTTTTAAAAGGTCCTTATATTAATGGAGTATGGATGAATAATACAGCATTCACTTTCTCCATCTGCTTCCACCTAACGCTGACATTCCCAGTTGTCTTACCCATTTGTCATACTCTATATAAACATCACGTTTTTCAGATGATGACAAACAGCAGAGCAAACACATTCCCAAAAAGTCACTATCGCAACCTGCTTTCCTTGTGCTTTTTGGTTCCCTCCCTTCGAGTCAAAAACGTAAAAGCCCTTTTACAACAAAGTCAGTGGTGCTATATTACATTTGTGTTAAAATACCTATGTACACATCTTAACTTAGCTGTGGTATGACTATAGTCTGCCTTAACTGAACTGCATTCACCAAGACAGCACGTACAATGACAACAGGAATGGTTTCATATTTGACAGGCGAGAACAACTGATTTAAGATGCATATTAACACACATGCAGGTTACATTCTCTGATGAAGGGAAAAGGAAATTCACATCCATGAATATTAGGTCTCTGATAAACCAATGTATGAACTGGTCAGAGAGCATACACTACATACAGTCTAGTGAGCCAGACTTCTTAGTCATGTTTGATCTGATTATTTTAAAAAGTCCAACACAAGTACTGACTGCATGAACAAATATTAAAAATAATGTATATTTCCTGGAAGCACTGTTGTTTACCAACATTTAACTTGTTTCTTATTTCAGTGTGTGAAAAAAATAAAATAAAATCCATGTTGCACAAGAGCCAATCTCCCCAGCCCGATAGTCAGTTGGCTGCCAATAATACCGACAAGCAACAGATCCATTCTAACTCATTCCAGCATTTCAAAGGACAAATTTGAGACTGTGCACATTGGGCAGTACACCTAATTGCACTTAAATCCATGTGTGCCAAGGCAAGGCTTTAAACATGCACTTACTACTAACTACACAGCACTGACATTGATCGGTACCACCACTAAATTACAATCACTCTCACAGACGTGTAACAAATCAAGTGTTTCAATAATCATCCTCAAGCACTCAAGTGAGCTGGACTAGCAGCAGTCAAACAACAGCGCCCTTAAATCTCTTCGAGTCATGCTACTGGCTGGCAGGACAAGGTTTGTCCAACACACAAAAATCTGTTCATTACAGATAATGCTGATGGTATAATTTAGCAGCATGTCTTTTCGGTCTCAAGACCTCTTCAACAGTGGGTAACAAGGTTTATGCACCAGAACTTCAAGTACCACAGCACAGAGTGATCTAGATGTCCTATAGTACAGCAGAAAGGTGACTTACTGTTAACGTTGCATTTGGAGTTCTTGTTAGGCAAACATTTGTGTTGAAACCAGGATAATAAGTGGAATGTACGGTCAGGTCACAAAATCATGACATTTTATATTTAGAAGGTTTCAATGTTTTGCATTTACGCTTCCTATTAAAAAGCTAAGCGCTTCATGAAGCAGGTTGTCTTTTCTGCAGTATACAATATACACCAGTAGATGGCTCTAGAGTACTACAATGAACCAGTGCTTGCTTTGTAGAAATCAGGCTTTTTAAAAGTTTGGTGGCTTTTTTGAAAGAAATAAAATTCATACACGTTATTCCTAAAACAGCTCAAAAATAATAGTCAACATTAACAACTGTCACCCAAATCTAAAAACTGGAGTGCTGAAACTGTGAAGTCATCAAGTATAAACTATAGAACTGCTCCATAGACAATAAATTGGGAAACATTTACATTGCTACATTTTGGTAGCCAAAAGTGATTGCTGTGCACACAAGTGTTTAAGGTCCAGTAGCAGAACTAATCTCCGTTTAAACCAACACGCCCAATCATCTCATCAACATTCTCATATACTGGGTGTAGGAGCCACATACTGTATGTTGTTTATGGTCTCATTTATATTGTTTGTTGATTGTTGTGTTGTGCACTTGTATTGTTTCATGGCGGTTTGAGCGTAAGTGATTATATGTTTGTTTGCTTCACCTGTTCACCTGTTGGTTTTTTGGGCTTTGACAGAGAGGGGGTGAGCCTGGGAGCGAACACTTTCTGTTGACCGCAGCACGCCGTATTAACGCAATTATTTCTACTCACCAGGTAACAATTACATTTGGTAACTGCAGTGCTGAGTGTATTTTACGTGTGGAAGAAGAATTAAATCATTGCAATACAATCTGGAGCGCGTCACAGTGTGCATCTCTGTTTAGTCCCTCGCGGCAGAACTTTGTTGGACTGCTTACAGCCGCAATACTGGGCATGCGCTTGCCGGGGTGAACAGGAGGCAGCATGTATACTCCTCCCGTTGCTGGTAGTTGCCATGGTAACGTTAGTAGCTTAGTCTCAGAGAACGAGACGTCATAAGACCCAATCAGGCGGCAAAACGTTGGCGTCAGTGTTGGTGTTGCCAAAGGTCACCATTTGCGGCCGTTGAGACTGCAACACAACCCCGCAGATTCCAAACCAAAACGGGTCAGAAGAGTTTTTAAGTTTGTGGGCTCTGAAACGCCAGAGCAGCGTGAAGGCAAGGTGTGAACGTAGCAAAAGATATTCGTTTTTAAACCAAAACATAGCAATGTAAATGTAGCCTGAGAGAACCCAGCGGAATGTTCTGAGTATATGGGTACATGTTCTGTTTCACAACCAAAACTCATTGGGGTATAAAAAAGGAACCAAAACCAGACTCACTCTGGTGCAGCTCCAGACTTTATACTTGATTACATCACAGGTTTGGACTTACTCCTCTGGTTTCTTGCTTTGAGAGAGAGTAGTTCATGTTTATAAATATTAAACTTTCCCTAGCCATGGAAATAACCTATTGGAATTCTTATTTAGGTGGTGTTCCCCTTACACTTTGGCTACATTGAACGTGTAACGTATGCGGACCGTCCGCGGACCGTGTGTGCCATGGAATGTATCTTTTAAGGGGCTACACCTGCAGCGCACACACGGCGTACGTCACAGGCGAGACGGTGAGCTTTTTATTTTAGGATTCAGTTATTGGCACAGCGCTGGGAAAACATCAATCTACTGTCAGCTGTTATCAGAGGACGCAGGTGAGGGAACAAGAAATAAAAACAAATTCAAAATGAAACTGAAAATGCCAATATACGCTCACTAAGTCATCATTAAGTTGTTTCATGTATATCTGTAGTTTAATTTAAAAGACATATAGACACTTACTGTGTAAAAGGGCGAACACACTTTGCGTAAAATATATAAATAGAAGACTGTCCTATTTTTACGCTTTTAAAGCGGATCTGCGGAGCATACGCACCACTACGCGCTGCTCTCGTGCCCGGTGTAGCCATTTTCATTGATTATAGTGGAAGCGTATTTTTGGAACATCCACTCCGCATACGTTACGCGTGCAATGTAACGCCCTTTAAAGGTATATTCTTTGATCCAGAGACTAACTTGTCCCTTACTCCGATCAATGCATTTTTATTAAAAGTATTATGACTGGGAAAAAAATTGAAAAAGGTACAGGTCAGTATTCAGTTAAGTCAGCAGACTGAACCCAATGTTGGATCTTTCCGTTTTGCACCCTCTCCACTTTTCCATGGAGGGGTGGACGGTGCTGTGGCCTCTGGAAGGCGGTTAGAACGGAGAGGTGGGTGAACGCACAGTGCCTGCCGAACCAGGGGAATAGTCCTCAGGCTCAGAGGTGAACTCAGCGGCGGGGAGGCCGGGGTTGGCACTGCGGGAGGCGCCGATGCTGTGTGGGAGTTGGGGAGCGAGCTTCACATCCTGGTGGCGTCTTCGTCGGAAAACTTGCTTCTCCTTATCAAGTGACGTGGTCTGAGAGAGGGTGACACAGCAGCTATCGTTAGGTTCCCCACAAGACCACAGAGATGAGGAGCGGCATCCAATCGACCACCAGTTAGACACTTAGACACAGTTAGGTTAGATGAGCCAATGTTTGCATGCAGTTGTATCTGGAAAGCTGCATTTACCTCACAACAATTCTCCTCAGTTTAACTTCTTATGACAGAGAAAGTTTAACTACAAATTGTGACACAGCAAACTAATGCAGTGCTCAACAAAACCAGGAGAAGCAACAAGCGGCAAAAAGGTCTGCCAATGTCAGGTGTGACATCTCTACGTCTGTGACAGCACTTCTTACAACATCCAGTTGTTCAATGTGTCACGTGAACCCTCAGATGCAGTTAGCATTATGGATGCATAACTTATCCATACAGAAGAAGTAAATAGCAAGGCGACCAGGCGAGAGGAAACAGCCACAGCAATAGTGAGATGAACGACGGGATAAAGGGTTGGATTTGATGAGGTAAATGAAGGGGAGGCGTGGAAAGGGCTTCATTTAGGGGCAATGGAAATGGAGACTGTCAGCACTTTGCCATGGAAGCACTGCATATTTGCGCTATGCTGTGTCATACCTTATCCAGTACAATCCTGGATGCTGGATGTGGTCCAAAGACCCTGATCTTTGGATGGTAAAGTCCTGGTCCAGCTGAGCAGAGAGAGCAGGTGCAACTCAGAGGATCACCTTGAACTCAAAGCATCACTGATCTGATTGACAATAAGGTGCACAACTCTAAATTGCTATTATAACTGCTGTGATGAGAAGGGGCAGAAAAATAAAAGGCCCAAAAATGCCACCGTCACCTGACATTATGTGAACTGTCAGAAATGTTTTCATTTGGCAACAGACAACCGAGTAAGTATATTAAGTAAAGTAATTAAATTAAAAAGGCAACATACAAGAAAATGTAGAGAAACGCAATTGATGTTTCCCCCAATCAATAGCAAGTAGTAAAAAATATGACTTCCAGAATATGCCAATTGAACAAATCCAGCTCAGCTTTATAACTATTCCAAGAAATCATATACTGAAACGTAGTCATTGTAGGCCAACTATGTTATTTAAAAGATCTCCCAACGACAGTGCTGACAGTCAGACAGAGAATGAGAGGCCAGAGCACACACACACAGGGAGACCCGGCAGCAAGAAGCAGATGGATGAGCTGATGTATACACTGAATAAAGCCGAGAAGTCACTAAATTATAGAAAAAAAAAGATGAATTCATTTGCTGCTTTGCAAAAGCATACAATGCCAGTATCAATTTTAATGGCATCCAAAGGAAAGAGATAAAAAGCTTTTGCACACGTAAGGACTTAAGCAGGAGATGAAAAAAAAATGTTTTTCAATTTCAAGTGACATCCAAAGCATCATCACTAAAGCAAATTAAAAAATGTATAATGAGCCAAAATGTGATGTGCTGATGCAGAGTTGCATGCAGTGTGTGTGTGTGTGTGTGTGTGTGTGTGTGTGCGTCAGTGCTTACTGTAATGACGGACACTCCTGCTGTGGTGCTGTTGAGTTTGGGCCCGGTGTTGAAGTTCTTCTTGATCTTCCCAGCCACGGGCAGCTGGTACTCGTTCTCCGAGACACCATCATCCTGAAAAAATACAAAGAACAAAGCTTCAGGAACTACCTTCTGTATCCTGAACTCTGTCTTAGCAGCTCTCGTGTGTACTGGCTGACTTTAACATGGTGAACTTACATTGACCCAGCGGTGATCGAGCACCTGTACAGCTGTGTATCTCTGATCCACCTCTACCTGCAGCATCCCAGTGATCAAAGCCTAAATAAAGAGACACCACAGCAACACATCTAATATCAGACTCTGGTGTTTTACATGGAGCATAACAATGGCAGATAATGGGAGCCCTTCCAGACCCGGACCTTGGCAGTGGCAGACACATGGTCCCAGTGAGGTGCAGGGAAATCAAGCTGGCCCCTCAAAAGCTGTTCAAAGAGAGCCTCCTGATCTTCACCACTGCTGTAGAAAATAAAACAGGGATTATATTAAGTTCAAACTAAGTTTCACATAATAGTCTATAATGTGATGGCAAACAGACATTTTCATTAATGTGGTTTAAACAAATTGATGTGGTTAAAACACCATACTACCTCCTGATACAAGAGCACATACCCACGGAACGGAGGAAAGCCACACAGCAGTATGTAAGTGATGACACCAGCTGCCCAAATGTCAACCTTGAGGCCATACCTGTAATTGAAGATTAAGATAGCACGTATTAGAGAGACTAAGCACATCTGCAAGTAGCAATAGTCCACAAGAATTACTGTAGCAGTTTTTGAATGGGATGATGACATTTATTTCTACTTTCTTTCACAGCAAATGCCCTACTAATCATGTCTCACCCAGTCTCAGCAACAATCTCTGGTGCTACATAGGTGGGCGTGCCACACACAGTATAGAGGGGCCCGTTGACGACCGTAGCCAAGCCAAAATCACCTAGCTTCAGAGACTTACTACCATCGTGGTGTTCAAACACCTGTGTGACACACACACACACACACACACACACACACACACACACACACACACACACACAATAAGGGAAAGTAAGTAACTGCAAGCAAACATGTTTGCCAATTAATATTTTTTGCTGTGGTAAAGATTTTGTTAATGAGCTGGATAATAAAATGAGGTAACAGTGAATGAAACAGAATGGAAATAAAGACCTGGGAAGGTATGTCATTTATATAACAAAGACTGTTTTGGAAAAGTACAGAAAATTAACATTGCAAATACAGATAGACTCTCTATACTATGAGATTTTTGCTTAAATCACTAGATGAGTATTATGTAACAAATGCCAAGACTATAGCAATAAACAGTTGTAAATGAGTTCACTTGTATTCAAGGTGCATCTTGTTTCAATCCCAGGCTTTTCTTTTGCCGATGTGAATGAACAGATTGTATTCATTCAATTCAGAAATCTAAAAGTGCTCATATTATGCTCATTTTCAGGTTCATACTTGTATTTAGAGGTTGTACCAGAATATGTTTACATGGTTTAATTTTCAGAAAATACCATATTTATGTTGTACTGCACGTTGCTGCAGCTCCTCTTTTCACCCTGTGTGTTGAGCTCTCTGTTTTAGCTACAGAGTGAGACCTCTCACTGCTGTAACATCTTTGTTGGGAGTCGCACATGCTCAGTACCTAGGTAAGGACTACTAGCCAGTCAGAAGCAGAGTATGAGGGCGTGCCCTGACAGTACCTAGGTAAGGACTACTAGCCAGTCAGAAGCAGAGTATGAGGGCGTGCCCTGACAGTACCTAGGTAAGGACTACTAGCCAGTCAGAAGCAGAGTATGAGGGTGTGCCCTGACAGTACCTAGGTAAGGACTACTAGCTAGTCAGAAGCAGAGTATGAGGGCGTGCCACGCTAGCAGCTAGGCGAGCATTATAACGTGTGTTCCAAAGCGACCACGTTTGTCTCTGAAGTAAAGTCCCTTTGGGGTGGACTTTGGGCTTTTTCACTTTGTAAACCTATAACATGAACAAAAAAAATATAACAATAAAAAGGGAAAAAGCCAAAAAGCATAATATGAGCACTTAAGTCTTCTGCTTCTAGAACTACATTTTAGAGTTAATAAATCAGAGCTATTTTAGATTTCCGTCTGTACAGAAAATACCTTGTGGAGTTGTGTACAGTAATTTCATTTCATAATTTCATTTATTTATCCTATGTATGTTACATGCCTTCATATAGTTGTAAGTGCGAGCTTGTACGTATGGACTTCGGAGAAAAGGGACAAGAGGAACGGGGAAAAGGGGATTAATAGGAAACATGGACCTATGTGGCTTTAAGCTGCAAAGCTTTTACAATGTAGCTCCACTCACTGCCAATACAGAATCTTTGTAAAGCCACACTTACCAACAGGTTTTCTGGTTTTATGTCTCTGTGGACAATATTGAGGCTGTGCAGGTACTTGATGGCACTTGCCAGATTGAACAGCATACAGCTGGCGTCTCGCTCGGTGTATTTATTTGAGGAGGTGATTGCATCAAAGAGATCGCCCCCCTGGAGAAAGAATATTTGGGATGTGAAAGAGTACAGGTTGCTAGTCTTTAACTATGTTAAAAGACTGATGCAGCTTTATCCATTAACCGGACTCAAGTAAAATCCAAAAATGGTATAGACCAATGTAAAATTATGTTACAAAATGGAAGTCTCATAAAAACAAAACAAAAAAATTTGAATAGAACAAATTGACCAAAAGAATTTCACAATTGAGCCATACTGTATGACTTTTACTGTATTTGAGCTTTAAAATATATTCTTAAGAATGAACAAATGTGTACCTTAACCAACTCCATCACAAGAAAGAGCTCACTATAGGTGTCCATTTCCTCAATTAAAAGTACGATGTTGGGATGTTTCACGCGCCGAAGGATTGACACTTCACTCTGGATCATGTGCTCCTGGGTAATAAGGAAATTTTGTCAAAAAAAGGGAAAATCTAATAACGCTGTATAGTAAAAAGGATGTATACACATAGATGTCATGTTAGTCCCAGAGGAGATAGCACCATCTGCTGACCAATGAAGAAAATAAAGAAATTGAATGAGCATCCAAAACAGAACTCTATCAACATTGTACACAAAAAAATTGTTTGTTCATGAATCAGACCAAACTTGGTGTGATAATTGTAGTCTGCAGATGTAGAGGCAGGCTCACCTTTCCCCTGCATTTATCTGTGTTGATGATCTTCAGAGCATACTCCCTTCCAGTGGATCTCTCCACACACTCTCGCACCACAGCAAAGTTTCCGTCCCCTAAAGTCCTCCCCACTTTGTATCTCTCTGCTATGGAAGCAGGTACTGAGGGGTACTCATCCACTGGCTCAGCTGGGAAGCAAAACAAAAGAAGATCTCTAATGTTAAAGCTATGAACAGTAGCCAGTCTTCTTCCACTATGTTTAGGTCTTATGCAATGTCTTACCCTCACTGCCAGGCCCATCCCCTTCGTCCATTGAGCTGCAAACCTTGGTAGAAGCTAAAGAAAGTGAAGAGCCACTGTGCTGAGATCCCTGGAAAGAGAAGACAGCCATGGAGTGAGAACTAAAGACGCACTTGTCTATATAAATTTCAAAGGCAAACCTTGTAAAAAAAAAAAAAACAAACTAAAAAACAAGTGCCCATTTGTTCCACCCTGGCAGCCTTGAGGATGCAGTTTGAGATTAGATAGACAAATAAAGTGTAGTGAAACATTATACTAACCCTTCCACCAGAATAAAGACTGACATGTGGTTCTTAAAGGGAGTGAGAGAAAATAATATTCTCTGCCACAGCCAAAATACCAACCCCAGCCAGCCTTATGCTTAATTAATGATGGGATCACTGATAATTGGAATTCGCTCCAGAGTCGACTTGTTATGCACTCCCAAACCTTATTTTTCTGTTTAATTTCATGTCACCTTAATACTTAAATATGGTTTAATGATGAAGAGAATTGTTAAAACTCCTTCTCAAAAGCTACTGGGGTATGATGTATGTCTGACATCATATAAAATACATCTTTAAAGTGCTCATATTATGCTCATTTTCAGGTTCATAATTGTATTTAGAGGTTGTACCAGAATAGGTTTATGTGGTTTAATTTTCAGAAAACACCATATTTTTGTTGTACTGCACATTGGTGCAGCTCCTCTTTTCACCCTCTGTGTTGAGCTCTCTGTTTTAGCTACAGAGTGAGACCTCTCACTGCTGTTCCATCTTTGTTGGGAGTCGCACATGTGCAGTAAGTACTGCTAGCTTGTCAGAAGCAGAGTATGAGTGTGTGCCATGCTAGCAGCTAGGCGAGCATTATAACGTGTGTTCCAAAGTGACCACGTTTGTCTCTGAAGTAAAGACTGGACTACAATAGAGCTGTTTGGAGCAGTTTGTGAACAGTGTTTTCTGTTGGAGATGGTAAGTCCCTTTGGGGTGGACTTTGGGCTTTTTCACTTTGTAAACCTATAATGTGCACAACAAGATATATAACACAATAAAGGAAAGGGGAAAAGCTAAAAAGCACAATATGAGTACTTCAAGAGATATTTGTAGGCACATCAACTTTTATTACCCGTCGTCTTCGGAGGCTAGCTGGACTGGTTGGAGAGGATCTTGGAGACTTTCCAGATCGAGGTGTGGACAGCTGACTGCCTGCAGTGCCATTAGCTGCCGGTACATTAAAATTGGAAACATCAGAATAATGATGAAATAGTGCAGGATAGACGAAAACGTACCGTTTATACATAGACTCAAGTATACATATAATCCTATAAGAACACTGTGCGAGACTTTAGAACAATACATTTGCTTTTGTTTCTTTGGGTCACACTTACCCGAACCAGTGGATGAAGGAGACTTACTCCTGCGGGACATCCCACCACCTCTTGGGGAAGAGAGACCCTGCACGGAGGGGAGGCGGCCATATGATGGAGACTTTGCCACCCTGCACTCTATAAAGAAAGAAAAGACAAAAATGTACACTGCTGGAACAACTTTTTACCTACATAATACTAGGTTTCTAGGCTTTACATGCATTTGACCATTATAAGTCAGCTTTAGGGCTCTGACAGTTGGAAGTACTGTGTTAGTTACCTCTGCCAAGAAGGGAGGGAGAGAGAGTCAGTCAGATTACGGGAAAACTACATGGGCCAAGGAAGAACCCATTACAAAATTATTTTTCACTTTCATTAATGTTGTAAGATAGGACGTGCTGTATTCATGTGGTGTCAGAATAATCAGCAAGGTGAGTTTGCTCCTTATGCATTAACACTGAGCCAGGGCACCTTTGGCTGAGGTATGCAATTTCCCGAGTGCCCTTTTAGTTCCAGATTAATTTTAGTTTGTAGGAAAAAACCAAGACTAGGTTTAGAGCATATGGCTGGACCGAGTATGGTCAATGTGCTTAAGCGTGGCCACATTTTTTAACAGGAATAGTCAGCAGTGTCTTTAATTCATGAATATTAAATGTTCAACTGCAATTTTCTGTAGTGGTCCCAGTAATAATTGTTCGTAAAGTTTAGTGAAGTAGCATATCATATGAAATGATTCAGATGAATAATAACTGTCGAGCTGATTCGTTTTGAAAGAGCAACAACCAATGGGGACTCTCTAACCATACCAACGTCATCACTTACTCCGACCAATGGTGTAACCTTCTCACAGTGACAGACTTTCGCTTTTATAGGACTGGCCCTGCATTGCTTGCAGTCCAGCCAAAAAAGTTACTGAACAAGAGCTGCAAATACTAGGGACACAGAAAAGGTGTGCAAGTACTGGACATCATTAATAGGAACCATTTTCTTCCGGTTATAACAGCCTAAAAACCATAAAGCCACAAAGTATGAGGGATGACATCCTCTCTATTCTGATCTACACAATCATCAAACACACACACACTTTATACCACATCTATAAACTAGGACAAGTGAATGATAATGTCCTTCAGATCATCTGTATTCATGAAGCAAATTTGTATTTCAATTCAACTGTCTCCTCACCACAGCAACTGTAAGCATAAATACTCCACTAAGACTATTCTGCCAACCTTTCATTCATAAGTGGTCTTTATAAATGGAAAGTTTGGCAATCTGATCTTCAGTACATGGTGTCATATAGTCCAATGCCATTTGGTAAAGTCTGGCCTCTTCATATTTAAACAAAGATGAAAAAAGCGAAAGGGTACAAGGTGGCAGAAACACCTCATACTATATATTAGTGGTGCTTCTAACAGTAGGAGCAGTAGCAGTACCAGCAGTTGAAATAATAGACGTGATTATAAACTTGCAAGAAGCACAATAATAGTTCCACTTCATTGGCATATTCAGTATTTATGTGGGCCACAAATGAGAATAGTTTAATAAAATGCTATTCAAAGTATTACAATTCGATGGTATGCATAGTCACGGTGGGCAAAAACATAAAGCCCGACGAGGTGTTAGTCCTACTCTTTCCCCACTGAGCGATCCAAGCCTCGTATAAATGAAAGAACACTTACCACTTTCATCCAAGTTGAAGTCATCCTGATAACGGAACTTCTCAGGCCCACAGGCAAAGAATATATCATCTTCCCCAAAAAAGTCCTGAAGGCATGTAACCTGGTAAAGATGGAAAAGTTTCTCTGAGTTACAGTACAGAAACAACTTTGATATGTCATGTGGACTCTCCTCAGTGATACTCTACATAATATTAATTCCAAAGACAGTGCTGGTGTCTCCGAATACCTGACATATACCAAAATGAATAAATCAACAATTAAAAAGCTACCTAAGTGTACTAGGTATTATTTTTCAATCAGTGCAAAGACCCGCACACTGACAGTCTGCTGCTGCACTCACTAGCCAGTAATGGACTGCTTTCAAACTTTAATGGAGCATCTTGAAAGATATTCAGTAACATTTCAGTGTGTGAAAGCAGTGACCAACTCCCACAGAAACCCCTCTTCAGACAGCATATTATGTCAACAATGACATCCATATAAAATATATTGAATGAATGGTGCCGACTGCGCTTACGTGTGCAACATGAGCCCTTTAAAAAAAAAGAGAAATAAACATTACAGTGATCTGATTAAATCTGTTATTGAAATCTATATCTAGGCCTATACATCTATATTGGGTTTATCTATGATGTATATCTATTATGAGGCAAAGTGACTTAATACATATATACTGTACATTCACATGCCCAAGATTTTAAGCAAAGTGCATTCAAAAGGGTACAGTACAGTTTATTCTATAATATATACAGCACATACTGTATAGTATACACAGTTCTAGATATTTTAAGTCCAAGGACACATGGGGCCACACAACGGCACCGTAAACAACATTGTTAAGGAAAAACTCAGGAGCAGCACAACTCATTTCACATACGTGAAGAAGGTTCTGGAGACTTTGATGACTTACCCAGGAGCATTTAATGAACACTCAATTGAGGAGACAATTAAGTAGGCAGCACAGTTAAACCATGATGTGTTATTGTGCAGTGTCGTCCCAACTCTCTGAACTTCCTGTCTTCCTGAAGCTGTATTTAAACTCCTGCTGGAGTTGAACCCTCAAAGTAAACAAAGATATTGCGGGCGCCCAAATCTCTCTGTACAGAATTTTTTTTTTTTTTTTATTTGTTTACTTTCTCTGTGGCATTGGCAGGGTGAGCAGCACTGTCTTAGCATACAGCTGCTACGTCTCCCGTCATCTATGGAGGCACAAAGTTGAACTGCTCCTCTGTCTGGAAAGTAGTGCTGGGCAATATATCGATATTATATCGACATCGATACATGAGGCTAGATATCGTCTTAAAGTTTGGATATCGTAATACAACAGGTGTTGTTGTACAATACAGTAGAGTGATGTCATTTTCTGAACTTATCAGATTTACTAGCCATTTTATTATTTGCCTTTACCCACTTAGTCATTATATCCACATTACTGATGATTATTTATCAAAACTCTCTCATCGTGTAAATGTTTTGTTTAAGCACCAATAGTCAACCCTACAATATCGCCGCAACATCAATATCGAGGTATTTGGTAAAAAAATATCGTGATATTTGATTTTCTCCATATCGCCCAGCTCTACTGTAAAGGTTATGAGGTTATGTTGGTCACTGACCTGAATGAAACCTGGGGTACCACAGTCTCAACTTACATATCATGAGTTTGTAAGCTGGAAATTCCACAACAAACATTACTATGACTTTTTATCTTTTTGAAGCTACCCCTACCATGATTCGTCATATTTGGGACAATCTTATCAAATTTTGATTATATACTGTAAATGTCAGTACAGATGTCCATCTACTTTCAGGTCATCTCAGTGTACAAGAGAGAAGACCATGAAAGAAATACCACTGGATTAAAGATATAGGACTCACTTGAGCAGATATTCAAAATGGCCAAAGTACAAAGGGAAAATAAATGCTACAGTGTGTGTACAGTAGAGAATATGAATAATGAAATTAAAGTTTCTTTCTACTGGTGTGTCAGACTGGCTGCATATGATAAGGTCTCTTGGGTAACTACCAAGAGAAGAAAAGCTCCTTTTAAACCTGTTGGATTGTATTCTGACAATGCCGTTTCCATCCTTTGTGAGAGATTACACTAATTGTCTGCTTTTGTTGGTGTCTATTCAATACAAAATCATGTTGAAACACAACACCAGTCATCCATTCAAAACACCATGCACACATTGTTTCTCAGATAGAATTAATGTGTTACTAACTGGATCTACAAAATAAGCCTAAAATCTCTGAATTTGTAATAAGCGGTTATATGGTAGAAAGTTAAATATTAGAGGATGGTTTTGAACTTAACATGGCCACCACATATACTGTATTGACAACAGAAATATTGATTATAATCATTTTCACTTTTCAACAAAGAGAAACTTGATGACTGAGTTGATGCATTTGCTGCTCTCATTAATCAGTCCATCAGTGGATGCAGAGTCATAAATAAATGAAGATGCTGATGAGTCATGACCTTCTCCTCAAATGGGTTATTGATGTTCTTAACTACAGCAGTTTGCCAGAGGATGTTTTCATTTCCTCTACATAGGGGCAGACCCCTATCAACAAAAACGTGATTCCATATTGATATTAGTTATAAAGTGGACATGTATACATTTATTTTATTCATTTTTTTTTAAATGTTACTATTGAGTAAAACACTGCAAGTAATAAAATAAAGTCCATATTGTCACCTTACAATGATTGTGTTCTTACAGTGTCTTTGAGGACAAGGTTTAGAAAACGGAACTATCAAGGAAGCCAATACATCTAATACAAAACATCTAATATGTACACACATTATTCATTATCTCATCATTAAGAACCATGGAGAGTGGACATCAATAATATCTCATGTGATAGGATGTCGCATTCCTACTGACCCGGTTGTTTTGTTACTTAATGACTCTTGGGAGACGGAAGAAAATTTGGCTAGCTGGTTCAACCGCGACCAAGAAAATGATAGCTCAACGCTGGCTCCCCCCCCACTCACTTTGTATAAAACAGTGGTTGGCGTACCTTCTAGACATAGTTATGCTTGAGCTCTCTACAGCAAGGATTAACAAAGCCAAGTAATTGACTATGGAAAAACGCAGCAGCACAAGTATCACACAGTCCTAATGACCTCAGCATCACAAGAACTAGAGGAGTGTGACTAGGCAAGGTGGGATTTCTGTTTTGTTTATTTTGTTTTCCTCGAGACAGGAGGGGGTGGGGGGTGGGAGAGGGTTTTTGTTCTTCAACTGTATTTGTTTGTTCTGTATGTTGCATGTTCAAAAAAATATAAAAATAACAAAATTGATCTTAAAAAAGAACCATGGAGAGTTCATCAGGAGTCTAATGAGATGACTTAGGAGCTTAGACAGAACACAAAAAGGACAGACAAGAAAGCCGACCACAGTCAGTCAACCAGACTGCCCTCTAACCATGCTAATGCTCCTTAGTTAAAAATGTGAAAATATTCTGGTTTTCATTGTACAAATCTCAGGTTATTCTGGTAGAAATGTACATTGATACACCAGTGATTAAGATAGTACATGCAGCTTTGATATTCCTTTATCCGAAATACAGAAACGCTGGATTATCCACCAAACAAAGTAATAGGAAGTAATTTTTCTGCAGGTTAATATGACAAACCAAACAGCCTAAAGGTCATTCCGCCATGAAATCTTATAATAAAAATTGAGCAGAGAGGGGGACTTAATATGGCCATTTTCTCTGCAGACACCCTACTCTGACAGCCCCTGCCCCCACCCCTCCTCCAACAGTGTGAGACCCCAAAGGGAGGAGAGCTGCACAGCCATTGCCAAGGAGACCAGACAGAATCACAGCTGAGTTTGAGATGATGAGAGCTGTTTAATATTCCCTGTCAGATCCTATCTGGAGCACTGGGCAGTACAAACTGCTGACAAAAGAACATTGTCACCATCAGTCTAGGTAAGACGGAATAACATGGAACACCACGTCACTATGACGATGTGAGTTGAATGCTGGCTTCAGCCCTTAGGTGGATGTCACCCCCTATAACTCCCAATGTCTCTCTTAAGCCGTTTAATAAGGACAATATTTTAATAATATTGTTCCACAAAAGGACAGTTGCTACTAAAGGGGTAAAAGCCATTAACAGAGATCTTATCAATGTTGCACTCTCAACAAAAAGTGTCCAACTTAAAAGTGACAAAACATGGATTAATTCATGTAAGGTCTTTTAAACCAAATGTGGCTCGCTGATTTAATTAGAGCCACTTTATATTTTATATGCAACTCTGAAACAAGACATTAAATGAATTTAATCTTAAATTACATACTGTTCGTCTGAAATACTAGGAAAAAAGGAAACCTCAAACCTATGATGGAACAGTATAACTATGGCAATCATGACTGTGTTGTTTTATATTGATTACTAATGGCTGCTGGCTCAGTGACACCACAGCTCCATCAGGCCTACCATCCCCCCCATAACACCCACACCCCTTGCCTTCCTGGAGCATCCTGTGCTAATATTGATTCTCAGGGCTTTATCTGTGTGTTGCTCCTGAAAGAACACAATTGGAGGTATGCATGCTTTAGAAACTAATCAATCTCAACCATGGTAAAGACAATAGATTACAAAAAAAAAAAACACAAACTGGTAATGAGACATTGCTATACCAGTGGGCAGGTGGAGCTCTCCAGGGTGCTGAATCTTCCCTTTGAAGTGCGAGACTGAACACAGCAGGGTCACTCAGCATGTCAGGGAGAAACATGACTCATCTTCAAGTCATTTTCAAATGGTTCTAGTTCATTTTGTTTAAGCTGCCATTATGTACAGTTTGAGGGCGTGCTTTACTTTTTTTTTTTTTATATTTTACACTGCAGTAAATACCCCAAGGCAAATTCCACGTAGGGTAACTACTGTGGCAATAAACTCCTGATTCTGATCTGTTTTCAGGAATCAAGGGTCATGTCTTTGCTATATCTACTTGTTTTCCATACTGCACGTTATGCCCAGGTATGTATGCTCAAAATAATGTCCAGTAGAAAGAGAAGAGTATATTCAAACATAATCCAAGATTCAAATTACGTCTGCTGCAGAATTCTGTAACATAACTGCAGTTGCTGCAAAGGCAGATAAGAGTAATAGCTGCCTCAATAAGTGCAAGCCAGCACTATGAGGACATCCATCCCAAGCACACATGAACCACAACACCAACCCACACATTTCAACAATTCTAATTACATCGCCTTGTCTTTAAGTTTCTATATTTAGCCCTTAGTAGTTCTAACAATGTCTGACTTTGAGCAGCAGAAAATAAGACCATTTCAAATCATTTTTAGAAAGGCTTTGCTTTGACAAAATGTATCACCAAAATATGGGACATGTCATGTAAGACTTTGGATTACTGCTTTACATGATATATTATGTGTCAACATTTGTAAAATACATGTTAAACTGGCAACAGATGACCATGAAGTAGCATTGTTATCAACTATAATTAAAAATATTTAACAATGTTAAATTAATGCATATCCTATGTCCTATAAACATCTCACAGTACTTTTGTACATTTGACATGTTAGGTTTCTGCAGTCTTCTAATTCAAGTACAGCAGCAACCTCCAGTTTAGCTCAAGCATAATTAGTAGCCTCCCAGAACATAATTAGGAGAACAGAGAAAATCTCTTCTTTACACCAAATGCAATAGGTCACTGAGCAAGTCCATTGTTCTGTGTTTGACAGCCAAGTCACAGCAGTAGGTGAGAGGAAAGCCAGACAGCCTCCATATCTCCTCTCTCCTTCGTTCTCCCCTTTAGTTACAGTGAAAGATTGGAAAAAACTAAAGGGCAGTGTTAGATAATTAATTCCATCAATAGGAAAACATGTAATAGTATTGCTTTTACATGAAATGGCAAGAAAAGAACTATGCACAATTCACAGTCAATCTTTCTATTGTTAATAACCATTTTGAAAAACCATCTCTGCCAGGTGTCCTAAAAAAACAAAACGCCTACGTTAAAGGAACACGCCGACTTATTGGGACTTTGTCTTATTCCCCGTATCCCCCAGAGTTAGATAAGTCCATACATACCCTTCTCATCTCTGTGCGTGTCGTAACTCTGTCTGACGCAGCCACCGCTAGCTTAGCCTAGCACAGATCCTGGAGGTAACCGGTTCCATCTAGCCTACTGCTCCCAATAAGTGACAAAATAACTCCAACATGTTCCTATTTACATGTTGTGATTTGTATAGTCACAGCGTGGACAAATAACATGGTCACATGAGACACAGCCATCTTCTAACCGTATATAAACTGGGAACTATATTCTCAGAAAGGTGAAGCACTGCTACTTCTGTCCCGTGGTGAGGAGCAGAAGTAGCAGTGCTTCCCTTTTCTGAGAATATAGTTCCCAGTATGTATACGGTTAGAAGACGTCTGTGTCTCATGCAACGTCATTTGTACACGCTGTGACTATACAAATCACAACATGTAAATAGGAACATGTAGGTGTTATTTTGTCACTGATTGGGAGCAGTAGGCTAGATGGAGCCGGTTACCTCCAGGATCTGTGCTAAGCTAGGCTGGCAGTGGGTGCATCAGACAGAGTTACGACACGCACAGAGATGAGAAGGGTATGTATGGACTCATCTTACTCTGGGGGATACGGGGAATAAGACAAAGTCCCAATAAGTCGGCGTGTTCCTTTAATGTTAATGTCACGGAAATGCAGGAGAACATCATTTGATCATCATTTTATATAAATTTGAAGAAAAAAAATAATTTTATATAAATTTGTGAAACA
Organism: Sander lucioperca; assembly: GCF_008315115.2. Taxonomy (NCBI): domain Eukaryota; kingdom Metazoa; phylum Chordata; class Actinopteri; order Perciformes; family Percidae; genus Sander; species Sander lucioperca. The sequence goes on along the minus strand of NC_050177.1, from coordinate 21,521,880 downwards.
CAATTGATTTTTATAAAAAAGGCAAATAGCCACTATGCATAATGTAGAAATGGCATGTGTGGTATGAGCAGAGACCAATAGAGATTCATTGTGGGAACACACAGGCTAAACCAGGAAACGGCAGAGTGTAGGTCAACGTGAAGAACACAAGTTTTGTTCTTTGGCACATAGAGCACCATAAATCTCATGACCACTTCCACTCTGTATCGCATTTCTAAAGCATGAATAGGCTGACATCTACACCTAATTCCACCATGGTTAAGCCCATTTTCATACATTGATGTCAAAATAGGTTCTGTCCTAGGTGCCTGTGATTGACATCTACTTCAACAAGAAGTGTTGACTCTAAAACACAGAAGTTAGTGGTGAGCATAATACAATTACAGTGCAGAGCCATATCCAATATAGTGGGATTGGAATGCCATGGCCTAAGTCTCCTCAGATGTAATCCGTCAGGCAAATACTCTCTGCTTCATCCCACACACACACACACACACACACACACACACACACACACACACACACAACAGCAGGCCACGGCATGTTTTCTTGCCCCAAAGGGCCTCGTCTGCAAATTGTCTGTTCCTCTATCGCTTTCTTTCTACCTTATACGTTTGTACTCATTTCAGTGTGGATAATGTTTAATAAATTATCAGTCATCTGAGATTTAAAGTACAGCCCAAGACCATTATCTTGGCTGTGCCCATTTGGCCAAGGATCACAGCCATCAAGCAAAGCCACCCGCTAAGCAGATTCACTAATAGAAACAAGAATCATGAGTCTAAAATTAATGTGAATAAACAGAAATTGTCTGTCTATTACTTTTGCAGTAGAAGAATCAAGAGGGATGAATGGGACTGAACAAGAATATCAGAAATTCTAACATCAATGTTAAAACCGTAGCCAATACACTAATACAAGAAATACGTAACAAGTAGTTCTACCATTTTAAGTAAATATATAGGCTAATTAGGTAGTTGTGTTTGGAAATTTTACTAAATTAACATTGTTTAAAAAACAAAACGTGTATGTCCTTTTCTCAGGAGCACAAGCAGGTCATTTACCAAAGGTTAAACACCCATGAAAGCAGGCCCTGTGATGCCAACGGGAGATTTTTCTGCCATCTGGAGTCACAACATGACAAAAAGTACAAAAATCACAAAAACTAGAGCACAGAGCTGCACTGCCAAGCACATAACACTAATGCTTATTTGGAAAGCATAGATGATATCCAAACCACTAAACAAAACAATACCTGGCAAATACAGTACCTGGTGAGAGAGATGAATGCAGAACCAGAGAAGGAAATTCTGTTTCACTGTCACACAGTATACATGATGGACATCTACCTTTGATCCATTGCAATTCCATACATTTAAGCTCTGCTAAACAATCTGTCTTCCTAAAATAATTGAGGATTTATGAAGGCAGAATTGTTTGTTCGTATGAATATCCCCAAGTGTTCCCTCTACCATTAAAGAATGGGTCGTATCCAGGGATTATACCAGCCATGTGCTCCTTTTTTGCCACCATGTGTATAAAAAGGCTGCCAGACCAAGCACTGCATCTATAAGCCCTCTCGCACTACATTACTACTGCACTGCTCTGCCGCAGAGGCTGTTCCTTAGCAACCAGATCAGGAAACCATAGCAACCATCAGAAGAAAAAAAAAAGGGGGAAAAAAAAACAAACTCATATTTTGTGATAAGGATACTAATGTAACGTGCAGGTGATAATTTATGAATAGGTTTAGTTAAAAGCTAATTATTTCTGTGGGGTGTTTGGTAACTAATTTGTTCACTCAGCTTTATGTGCAGTTGCTACTTAAGTGTTGTCCAGCCGTAACACTTTAAGGCCCACAAAGGCCTACATCCCAACTAACTCATTAAGTGAATACCATATCCATTCAATAGTGTGCTACTGTTTTGTAGGATAATTAGATGAAGTCCTAGAAACCCATTTCTCGTAATACATTTAGCAAATATTCCCAGTTGACTTTGAACGTACCGGGTTGTCTCTCTCTTTGGGTAAGGAACCAATTCTCAGTGACATGAATAACAAGGAAAAGTTCTGGTTTTTCTTAAACCTCAAAACTCCCTCACTGTGCTCTATAAACTCAGAGGAAATGTGTACCAAGTCGGCCTCATGTGCAGTGTGCTGATGTAAGATCCCTATGCGAGATACCGTACAGTACCACTAATGGGAAGACAGAAGGTGGAGAGAACATTTAAACTTAACAGCAGTATACCAGTCTCCACTACCAAATGTATGTACTGCACACAGCGATGCTATGAACAGATAAAAGGTCTTGCCAGTCTCCTTTGACTTCTATCCAACAAAAGCATCCCAACAAAAGCATCCTGTCTTCTTCCCCACTAGTGAGCAATTAATGTATCAGTTGTCTAAGATAATGGTACTTTCAGGTAGAGTGCACTAAGTATGCATACTGTAAATAAACAAATTAGAGTATAGGCTAGATTAGTGGGTTAACATGGGTTAACATCTTTTAAACTTAAATGTAAATGTGGTTACTTTTTCAAAAATGCAGATTAACGAATGTTCTCTCTCTGAGTTAGGGGAGCACTGAAAGTCATGCACAGACAGAGGTAGGGCAAAGGCCTATGCGACTTTCGAACACTTAAGTAGATATGATTCCATTCACTACAATGTTAAATTACTTGAACTTCAGAAAAATAAGAATTTTTCTGAAGTTGAAGTAATTTAACAGTTCAGGCCGGTTTATTAGAACAATTGTTACACTCCTTTTAAAAAAAAATAAATAAAAAAAAAAGAACTTATTTTATTTATCCATTATCCAAATGTAATTTTCTCCAGTGTATTCCATGTAGAAACCTGCTTTTATATTAGTCTGTAAGTCTGCAAAAAGAGCAAAAGTGAGGTTCACAGAATCAGCACTAGAAATAACAACACCTACCATCTTGCCGTCAACAGTATATAGCCTTTTGACGACTCCAGAGTCCAGCTTGATGGCATCTGTGACATCAGTCATGACTTGCTCAAAGGAGTGTGCGGTCTTCTTGTTGAGCAAGATCCGTACGGCCTTACGAGGCTTTACTCCACTGCGGACAATGGTTACCAGTTTGGGCTTAATAAAGTCCTTTCCCTCCCTGGTTTCTGGGGATCCAGTCTTGGCGCTACCAAGGGAAGAAGGGTCACGGAGGGCTGCAGCAGTCCTAGCACCGACTGCCCAGTTGGGATTTACATTCTTTGTGTAGTCTAGCATCTTGAAGGGCTCTATGGATGCACAAACATAGCTCTCCCCTGCAGAAAATCAAGACACATTAAAGAGATTTTCAAATTTTCCACAAACTAAAAAGGGATAAAAGATAAAAGGAAAGATCCCATCATAGTGTAATATGGGCTTATTCTGCTCTACAAGACTGGGGAAGTCATGCATTTTGTTTTGATCTGCATCAGCAATTAATTTGGGTGGAGTTTGTCACTTCATTGATCTCACATCACACAATATTAACTAAATCTGGGGCAGAATTACAACAATTTTGGAACACTTCTCACCTTCCACCAGCTGGTCCATGGAGGTGATCTTCGATGTCCCATCAATGGTATATATGGTCCGCACTCCTTGTGGCAAGTTGACATTATCTGACAGAGATCTTGTGAGGTCAGCCAGGAGTGCTTCGATCGACCTAAATCTCTCCTGAGAAATGGCATACACAATCCCTTTGAAATAGCGGTCCCCATTGCGGTAGAAGCGAATCTTCTTGGCCTTCTTTTCTGAGATGAGGGCTTGCAGGGTCCTGGTTCTGTACAGGCTGCAGTGAGCACTATGAGTGGGACTGGGGAGCCCATTCCCTCTTGAGCCCCTTCGGGTATATCTCTGAGCCTTGTCCCGCTCATCAAAGTGCTCCAGCTCCATGACTGTGCAGTGCTATTACACCCTAAATATTATAGGGAGAATGCTCAGGCCATATAACTTAAACTTATATAATACATACATGCAATTAGGCGTTCTGTCAATTGCTTACACTCCTGATACAAGCTTTGATGCTGCTGGTGTGGTACACACATAATGAAGTAACATGTCACACCCATTTCATGCTCCCTAGTGTGTCTCAATTCAATCGTTAAAGCAATGAAATGCACATGAATTTGCAGTGGAGAGTACAACAACAACATGGCTATGAATCTTAATTGACATAAAAATTATGATAGGAAACAATATATATGTATATATTTTATAGCAAGACACGGTATATGATTTTCTTGTTCTGGTGCAATCTCTCTTACCTTTGAGGTGAGGACAGATGCAGATTCTGTAAACAGAAGTGGTCTCAATGAATCATGTATTCATTTGATGCCTTAAATGAACCATGCGTCCCTTTGTTGCCCCGTGATGGTACTCTGTCTTCTTTCCTGCCTGCCGTGTGTCTACTCTGCTGTGTGTTCGCATGCAGGGAGGAGGCAGGGCTGTAGCCGGTGTCCTCCACCCCACCCTCTCCTACTCCTCTGCCATTGCAGTGATTTACATCGGACCGCTCGGGTGTCAGCGCTCCTCGTGCACGTTGCTGCCATGGCGCGCCCTCACAGAAACCTCTGTGTGCAGGTTTAGCTAAATGATGCGCGTTCACGTTGACCTGCTTTAATAACCTCATAACTGTGATACTTGCACCTTAATAAAACCAATCCACTTATCACTATTCACAGTCACAGAAAAGCGTGTAATTAGCTTGAAGTTACCACTCGGGTCGCCTCTGGTTCCAAACTTAGTTCACCAAAGCAGCGAGCTTCAGAGTAACCTTACCAGCTAACGCTAACTAGCTAGCAAACGGACTGAAACCCTAGGCTAAACAAATGTTTAAAACTTACCTTTTTCAATGATTTTTTTAAAAGTTGGCGTTTGCTACTTAGTCTTCAGTTTATAACTTTAGCTATGTAATGTTAAGCTAAACCATAGACTGTTAATATTTACAGTCAATGAGCTAAAATTAGCATTAGCTAAAGCGTATTTTTGTTTATTTCCGGTTAACGGATACTGTACTGTGTTTGGTATTAAAAATCCCTACACAAGGTGACCGAGCAGAGTAACATGCTGGGGTTACAGAGTGAGCTAAGCTGCACTGTACATATTCGATGTGCTGTAGATCTTTTTCACGGCAGACATGTTGATATGTATAGTAGGGAAAAGCACAGGTGTATTTAAAACCATTAATGATGGCTGCATTCCACTTAGGAGAGGTCCTGGTATTGTTCATGCTGACTCACTGAAATAGCTTACTGGGACACTTGATGGAACTGAGCCATCGTTAAGGTTAACAATTTCAGCTGTGCTTTTCCTACTATGACAAGTCAATATGTCTGCTGTGAGAAAGGTCCATGTGCTGTTGACGATGGCGACCAACCCATACAGGTGTAGGTGATATATTGTAATTAATTGGTTCAGTCACACGCCGAGCGCGTGGATAAGCGTGATGAGCGGGTGAAGGACGCATTCCACACGGGAACTAATAAACATCACTTAAGAATGAGCAGAAGACCACCTAATGGGTAATTTGCACGTGTTTTTGTATCAAATGGAGACTGTCACACTACCATAGGCCTACATCTTGCATGAATACTTAATGTTGGAGTGGGTCTAGGGCACTTTTTTTATGACTCAGTATTTTTGAATTTGATCATATTGATGCAAACAATTACTTTATTACATATGGCTTTTGTCCAGCTGGCCTGCTGAAAGCATCTCAAAATTGAAAAGGTTATTTTCAAAAAGCCACAGTGCTGACCAGGCTGTCCCACAAAAGATCTTAAAACGATGGACAAACTTGTTGAGAAGTTGACTTCTAGTATAAGGGGAACATTGATCAGTTGTGTCTTCCATAAAGTGTGAAGATGAAGTCTATATATTTGTAAATATTGCCCTTAAAACTTATAGACATAAGACACAACTTTTCAGTGATTATCTGGAAGGGAACTCGGATATTTAGACAAGCACTTTCAATATGTAGCTTATGTTACAGCATGTTAAGCGTTTAAAAAAATATTTTTTTGCAAACCTGGGAGCAAGTCACTCCAATCATATGAAACCTCAAAACCACCTGGGTCTAAGGACAGAGGGTGTCTTATGCTGTACAGTTTTTTGATATTATAAAAATAAGATGAATAAAGGAAACTGAACACTTCATCTTCACTTGTTTAAACCTTAATATGTAAATGAATTGTTGTTGTTTGCACTTAGGTCCAAGGATGATCTTAAAGGTAAAGCTACTAGAGGGAAGTGCTACGCCTCTTCTAAAAAGGAAAGTGAGCTCCAGCCTTCTCTTCATTCTTGCAAGGAACAGAAACGGAGGTTGGACTTAGTCGATTCCAGATTGTGTTCTCATCAAAGCAACTGAAAGCAGTTTTCTGCAGAAATTCTTGTGCTTTCCGTTTAGTTATGGGCATCTTGTACATTATGTTATGTTCTTGTGTGTGTCATAATCCTAATTTGAAGAGAATTAACAACTTGTTGGTCGTGTTTACTGTACATATTCACAAATTCTCATGTGTTTCCCCAGGCTTCAAATTAGAACATCTTGTCGACGCTTGTGTGATCTTCTGCCCTTTGTCAAGAGTCCGTTAGACACAGCAACCACATTAGAGCTCACTGCAAAGTACATGAGCTACCTGAAGCAGACTCTGCCTCCGAACATTCTGTCTGAAGTAGGTCTACTGCGTCCTTTTGGCAGCATGGAAAGATCATCTTTGGCTGTAATAATTTTCACATGATGTCTGGTTTTCCACAGGTTAATAAAGCAGTTGAGGCCAATGTGAGTTGTTCGTGGAAAAACGTACAAATGCCACAGAAGAAACGGTACAAACTGTCCGAGCCATAGAGTTATTAAGACTGTGGAAGTTCAATTGTAGCTTTTAATATCACATTTTTAATAGAAAAAGTTCTAAGTGCGAAATATTTCTTTCCCACAGAAGAACAGTCGGGCTAAAGAAGAATACTTTGCACAGAGCAAAGCCGACTGCTAAGAAGTTCACTGAGGGTATGACTATTTATTAACTTTACTTGATTGCATTTTGTGGCTGTTGATGCAGTTGTATTGACTACGCTTTGCAAGCCCGGGATAGCAATTGCCAAATAAATGAATTGCATTGTTAAAGAACCTTGACTGCAATATGAGTTTAACATACCGTAGTATGTCATTTTAGATCATGTCTCAAGAAGATGCACTCGGCAGAAGATCTGTAAACAAGTGACTCAGCCATCTAGCACAGTAACCAGTCCTCTGACAATAGACCAGATGCTTCCTCCAGCTGACGGCCTGGCCACAGTGCATGCCCCGCCAATACTGCTGGACAAATCTGCTGTTCCCTGGGGACAAATGCTGCCAGTGTGCCAGGATCAATTTCTCTCTGCCTCGTTTCAGTCTGTGGAAAAAAACTGGATCAAAATGACCTCTGCATTTATTAACCCTACTTCATGTGCTTTCCCACCTGCAATGATCCGCCCCACTTTTTTACCATCTTCAAGCCATGCGCTATGGGATGTTGATCCTGGCCTGGTGGATCCTGTTGCTCTCCCATCAGTGAATTTTGGCCAAGCCTACAGCCCACCTGAACAGACTACAGTAGCAAACTTCATCATGCCCCCGGTAGAACAAGGTCCGATCCATTTCCCTATGGTTGGTACGACTGACAGCGATTCAGCAGTAGATTTTACAAACCAACCACTCATCCCGTTTTCTATGTTTCAAAGTGCAACTTCACGTTCTAATGAGCTGACCCCTGAGGCTGGAAATGAGCCAGTGTCAGATGCTCTGTGTGATTCAAGACTCCTTCAGGAGAGTGACCTGTGTAGCAGTAGCCCTTTGACAGACAGTCCACAGGATGTGGTCAATCCATTGTGGCTGGATTTGCTGTTAGATACCAATGGTAACTTGTGCTTCCCTGATGCTAACCTTGTAAACGTTGTTCTTTCACCGTACACAGGGTCCAACTAACTGTCATATATCACAGATATGTGAAATATATATACAGCCAATATTAGAGAAATAGATGTTGAGATATTAAAGTGTTGTTGCTTTTTTGTTGGTCTATAATACATATGTAAAATATATAGAAAGTTAATGTTTTTTCTCTCACATATGATTGAGCTAAAGCTGCATTGTTGTGATTTGCTTAAGGGGCAAAGTAGCTTGGCATGCAATACATGACTACTGTCATTGTTACGGCCAACCAATTGTAGCTCATAGTGACAAAGTCCATGAGGTCTGTGTGCAGCATAGTACACAGACCCAATAAATACATTTGAGTAAAAAGTGCTTGCAGGTTTTCCCCATTTTTTTGTTGTTACAGATGGCATTTCAGTTTGTCTTTAGTAAATTTTTCTTTCTACAGAACATTGTAAGAAATGGCAGCTCTGTATGTTTTCAGTTTCTGAGGTAAATAAGTCATTTATTGAATTATCCATTTGACTATTTTAAAAATAGCCAATTCATGTTATTTGTGTTACATAACTGGGAAGTCATTGGATGACTGAATACTTAAGTTATGAATAATAAACAGTCAATGTTAATTTTTGAAATAAATGTTTAGAACTAACATTTTGAATTGAATTTGTATTGTGTGAAATTCAACTGACTCAGCAGCACAGAAAATGAGAATTTTGAAAAATAATATTTCTAGTTCAAGTAGTATTCCTAATCAGAATATTGAACACTCTGGACTGTATTTTACGTGATTACTTCAACCCTGGTCACAAGAAATGTGAAACATTTGCTATTTCTTTTCTTTGTTCCTATTTAAAAGAAACATTTACAGAATAAACCATCAGTAAACTACTGTAAAAAAATACTCTGTAATTAACATGTTATTAAACATACAGCCACTAGATGGCGGTATTAGGCCGACAGACTCAACATTGAATTTACTGGATTTAAACCATGGATGTATTAAGATTAAACAGAATAAAACTGAGAACAAAATAGATAGCTGTAAATCAACAAATCTTCAAAAATAAAAAACAGAATTTCTTGCTTATTTTAACATTTTATTTTGTCAAATTCTTAGTATTTCAGGTGGTTAAGAAATCTCAATGCACAACTAGAGTACTTGAAAGCCAACTGTAAGTTCCATTTACCCGTTGAGGTCTTAAAGCTGGAGTTTGATAAGATTACAAACCAGATCACTTGAAAAAAACAAGTTAGCATCACACTTCAAAATTCACATTGTTAATGTTTTGTCCATCAAAATAAAATCTAGATTTGTATATGAAATACTGAAAATATGTGGATACAACTGAAGTGAAACGCAGAAGACAGCAGTGCACATTGTAGCAGAACACAAATCTACAATCAGTTTGACAGTTTCAGACTTGCAGTTTAGAGACATTAACATTTTAGTAACACTCCTTCATAGGCACATTCAAAAACTCTTGTATTGAGGGTCTAACAAAAAAACAATGGACTATAGAATTAAATTTTACAGCTTGACAACGCAATAGATTTCTGTATATCGTTTGATGTTTGCAGGCACAGTAAGCAGCAATGATTACTTCTCATTTTAAACACCACAGGGAAAAACAGGACACTTGTTTTGTCTGAAACAGTTATATCTAAAGATACCAACACACTGAGAATATTAAAGGTCCCATGGCATGAACATTTCACTTTGAGGTTTTTTTAACATTAATGTGAGTTCCCCTAGCCTGCCTATGGTCCCCCAGTGGCTAGAAATGGTGATAGGTGTAAACCGAGCCCTGGGTATCCTGCTCTGCCTTTGAGAAAATGAAAACTCAGATGGGCCGATCTGGAATCTTCCCTTTATGACGTCATAAGGGGAAAGGTTACCTCCCCTTTCTCTGCTTTGCCCGCTCAGAGAATTTGGCCCACCCATGAGAAAGAGAGATTGGTGGATGGCTTGAAAACAAGTGATGGCTTGAAAACAAGCGAAGCATGGCAGTTGGTCAAGGCCCCCCCCCCCTCCTCAATAGCATTTAAAGCTACAGACACTGAAATGGCACATCCTAAGGAAAGCTCATTGTGGGACTGGCTCTAGTGGCTGGAATTCTGCACCAAGGCTGAATTTCTGGAAAGAGACTTCAGATACAGTATTAGGGGACCACTAAGGTCTATATAAAAGAGACTTCAGATACAGTATTAGGGGACCACTAAGGTCTATATAAAAGAGACTTCAGATACAGTATTAGGGGACCACTAAGGTCTATATAAAAGCATCCAAAAAGCAGCATGTCATAGGACCTTTAATCATTCATTCAAAGTGTATAAATTGCACTTACCCTATCGGGGATAAACTTAAAACACACAGATGCTTCACAAAGATTAGGACAGTTTCCAGTGTATGTATATCAGCAATTCAATGCTGTCCAGTACAAAGAGCAGACTTACAGCAACACTATGTAACTTTTCCTGCTTCGGTCCCCCTACAGGTTGTCTCATTGGAACTTCGGAAGTTCTGTTATCTTCCAAAATAAGTGATAACTGAATGTGACAGTGCGTATCAATATACTGTATAACAATGTTTTAATTTGGACTATATGATCTGCTGTTTCTCTTCATTTAGGTCCATCTACCTTATTTTACATCAAGATTAAAGTGCTTTAGAGCTGTATCAAACTATAGTATATGCATAAAACAGTAGTTGCCTTGTAAATATAGAACACGTTTTATAAATAATGACTATTAAGTATAGATTTAATTGATAGAAGAATGAAAATTATGCTTTAAGGCGTTACTGAGGGAATGTGGCAGGGCACTACCAGCTATTTGCCCGATTTCTCCACTTGCTTCCCATTCTCTGGTTTTTCCTGGAGCTTGTAATCTTCCAAAATGGCCTTCGCTGTCTGCTTGCCAGTCCTTTTCACCACAGCTTTGATCCCCAGGTTGTCAACATTGCAGGCAGTGAGACCGACATTAATGGCAGAATTGACAGCGTGGTCTGTGGCCTGTCCTGCTGCTGCCCCATACCTTCATCAGAAGTCAGATTGGATAGGATGTTAGAGCGAGAAACAAAGAGGATTTGGGGAGAATTCATTAATATGCAGAGCAAGGATTGCCAAGATGCCATGCTGTATGTGAATTTTAATGTGAGAATTACACCCATGCAAGTGCGAAATCCTAAATTAAGTTAAGTTAAATTGACTGCAAGAATCTGAATTTTTATCTTTTTTTTAACCATGGTTCAGACATTTAAAGGGTGGGCATTTGATCATCTATCTTGGTATGTATAATTTCCCCCCCAAAATATTGATTATTAAATAATTAAATAAGAAACCATTAAATTATAAGACAGCTGGATGGGAATGTTTGTTTTTGGCTAATCCAGTTAATTAAATACCTGTCAAATTGATACTTCACTTAAAAAGGGAGAAATTGTATGACAAAAACTCTTAATGGTTGACAAATTTATATTAGCTCATATAGCCCAACCCTGCAAATAAATAATCAACTATACTGTGTAGATATTTTGCTCATCATTGGAACATGTAATACCAATTTATACAATATGGGAAGATTTGTTTGTTTTTTTTAAATCAGGATAGACCGAAAAGTTGCCAATTGTGAAACTTCTATCAGAAGCATTTGGAGAAATCAGTGAAAAGCTGCACCATTGTGTGAACCGCCACACAGGGAAGGGCAGTGAGTAGGCACAGCAGCTTAGATAACTTTAGAGAGCTTTGTGCAAGAGCCAAATCATTCCAAAGAAAGAAAAAAAAAAAAGACTCATGTCATGCTTGTGATTAGTGGAGAAAGGAGTTATAGTAGTAATAGCAATAGCTGTGTATAATTAGGAAAAATGACACCTATTCTCATTAGGTGGGTCAAAGATGTTTTGTAGACCCCTAAATCTGCAAAGTAAATTGAAAAGGAAAAAGTGAGTGCACGTTTGCATGTACAATGCAAGAGGTCATTTGCAACATACACATCAAAAACCTGTTTAGAAAGCAGTGTCGAGCAAAAACTTGAATTGCTTTATATCAAAGCAAGTGACAGTGGTCAAACAAGTTATTTTAAACTGAATTGACGACTTACTTGTGTTTTACGGTGGTGACCGTCTCTGACGCTACACTCGTAGTGATGTCCCTTGCTGCTACTTCCAAACCAGTCCACATGGTCGCAAATCCTGCGCAAATACACAAAATACAAAGCATGTTGGCACATTTTAGTACTCTTATTTTATGTTAACAACTTTCTCTTAGAGACTATGAAGTGGAGATTAGAATCAGTGGACATGATGCACTCTACCTTGCACTCCACTGGCAGCCACCACCATGGCTCCATCTATGTTGGAACGCCCATCCTTGTCTTTCCTCATAGACTCTGGGATCAGCTTGCCGCCGTGTTTTTTCACGTGGGGTGCCAACTCTCGACCCACACAGCCAGCGACCGTGCACACCCCGTCCACTGCAGTTACACAGCATTACTCAATTAGAGGTCCACTGCCAAATAACCACACAGGTAGAGCTGCAAAGATTAATCGAGTAGCTGTCAACTATTAAATTAATCGCCAACTATTTTGTTAATCGATTTATTGGTTTGAGTCATTTTTTCAAAATTCTTTGATTCCAGCTTAAATGTGAATATTTTCTGGTTTCTTCACTCCTCACAGAAAACTGAATAATGCATATCTTGTTGTGGACAAAACAAGACATATGAGGAACTGTCTTCACCATTTTCTGACATTTCAGACCAAACAACTAATCGATTAATCGAGAAAATAATCGACCCATTAATCAACTATGAAAATAATTGTTAGTTGCAGCCCTACACACAAGGTTAGTAAAACAAGCTGACTGGGAATGACTTTGTCACCTAGAAACTGGCTGACTTTGACAGCTCCCCCGGTCGCTTGCTTGGCAACGTGGAGGCCTTTGGTGACGGTGGGGCTGACGTGGGTGGGTGTGTCCTCTGGGGTGATGTGTTCCCTGAGTTTAGATGCCCCTTTGTGAATGGCCTTGCCTGTAAACTCTGCTCCTTTCACCAGGCCCCAGCTTAGCCATGACGCACCTGATAGGACAACAGGATCATATAGGGCTAGTCACAGAGTCTCTAGATTTTTCCTAACTAATTTTTGACCAAAAAAAGCATTATGATTTTTAGGGGGAAGACGCAGTTGGACCTCACCTGTCAGGATCCCGCTGGCCACCTTTTCACTCCACTCGGGCAGAGCCTTCTCCTCCTCGATCACAGCTGGTTCAGTCTCCTCGGGTGTAGCGATGGACACCTTCTGACTGAGATTAACGTTGTCTGCAGCTTCATCTGGAGCCTGACCATATAGACACATTGGTTAGCTAATGTAAGATGAAGACAGACAATGTGGGCTGAAAATAAGACCTACTTGTCAGTCAAATCTTTGGACAACTTGTCTGCTACTTTGTGCAAGCTGTACACATCTCCGTTCAGATGCTTGTCTCCAAGTAACCCCCTAAATCACACAATAGCTCTTTTTATTATTCCGTGTTTCTTGTTACAATGCGCTATTTGTTTGCTACAAAGAGATTGCCAAATTTGAAAAGTCTCTGTGCTGTCAGAAAACAGTCTCCATTTGTGCTGAAAACCTCAATTCTTCTACTTGACTCAAAAATGAAAACACAAAGTGCGTACTTGCTGATAAGGAATCAGGTCCATCAGAGAAGATGACTAGGCTGATTGCATAAATCAAAAATGACCTCGTTTGGCATCGATCTGAGCCAGCGTCTCTACCTCCATCATGGCCGAACTGGCACTTGTCTTTCAGCTGAAACTTTGAGGTTGTTCCAACCGCTGCAGATAAGAGCATTATAACTGATTAGTTCTCCTCACCTGCCTGTCTCAAATCCCCATAATGCTGAGGCAGGGGTAACTTGGAGGAGTGTGCCAGCTCAGAACTAAGCAGGAGCAAGAGTTTCATGCCAGGCCATAACGATGAAAAAGTTTAAAATCATGTTAGTCTGCAGCCTCAAAGTATTCTGTAAGCAGTAAGTAATTTTTTTCTGATATGAGGAACAGATTTAATGTCTGCAGTGTTTGCTAGGCTTGCAGAATTTGTTTGTGATGATTGGAGGACTGAAGGGTGTTCAGGGAGGGGGAGAGCTTTTGTTTTGGGATTGTTGATGTTTCTTCAGTTTTTGGAGCTGGCACAGCGCTGGGAAAACGTAAATTTTTAAGAAATAAAAACAGAAACTCTCAAAAAATGAAACTGCCAATATACGCTCATTTACAGTCATTAAGTCATTTCCTGTACATCGGTAGTTTAATTTAAAAGAAGTAATGACACTTTATGATCCATTTCTGTGTAAAAGGGCCATACACACCTCGCGTAAAAAATATAAATAGAAGACTTATTTTTACGCTTGTAGAGGGGATCACCGCGGAGCATACGCACCACTACGCGCTGCTCTCGTGCCCGGTGTAGCCAGTTTCACTGATTATAGTGGAAGCGTAGTGTTGGAACATCCGCTCCGCATACGTTACACGTGCAATGTAGCCGACCCGTAAAGTTAAAATGAATCGAACTTTTAAGGCGAGGAACGAGAAGCGAATTGCCTGTTCATGTGAAGACAGCTTTATCTCACGCATTTTTTTTTTTTTTTGGGGGGGGGGGGCACTGTGTTACTGTTGAGTTTGCACTTTCAACTGCATTTTAACACTTCA